>NC_069499.1:5482446-5534946 GCF_027579735.1 Bombina bombina
CAAAAAAGCGAAAACTCTAATATGTTCTAATGATATCTTATTATTGTACATAATTCCTAATGGTATATTATAAATGAATCGTGATGTTAAAGGGACACTAAAGCCATAATTTCTGTTTTGTGATTCCGAGAAAGAATCCAATGTTAACCAACCTTCCAATGTAGTTGTATGATGTAAATGTGTTCATTGTTTATATGTGTTTTTTTGCATGAATATCAATGCACATGTATGAGTCAATGACAAAAGGCATGCATGTGCATCCATCAATCATCTGGTGAGCCTATGTAGATATGCTGTTCATCCAAGCATATGATTTTAATAAATGAAATGCTATAATATATGTAAATGAGACGTGTTTACAATCGGCTACTGTTTGTGAATAATGAAATGTTAAAAAATAATTTTCTGTCCGTTTAAATATGATGTAATTTTTTGAACCGATTTCGTATTGGTGATGATAGAATTGATGGTGATTTCTAGTTGATGTAATGTAATTTCCTTTAAGAATGTGATGTTGTAGTGATGTTCACATAAGTAAAAGCCATAACTCCATAGGGAAATAGTAATTTCTTGATCTATTTGTCATAGCAGGACTAACGCAAGAATGAATGAATTAGCGGCACAATTCTAATGCTGGTATTACGAGTTTTAAAGTCTAAAAAATTTTTGTGCGTTAGGTAAATCCGCTGGTCGTGTGCACGAGCACGTATTCCCCATAGACGTCAATGGAGGATAGAAATTTTAAGAGAAAGAAAACCCAAAACTTGTGTTGAGCGTAAAGTGAGTGACGTCATGTTCTTCTGTGAAAAAGTAGGTAAATCATGTTAATTTCATAATAAAAATCTGTTTTGTGTAGGTAATGTGCTGTATATTGTTTGTATGTATCAATTTGTGTATGTATGTGATAATATTTGTAGTTAGATGTAGCTAGATGAGTGTATGTTCCTGTATGTCTATGTAAGTAAAAGAAAAGTACTTTGTGTAATATTTTTGAAGTAATTTGTGGATGTTTTTGTTAGCGGTATATCATTAACTACTGGGTCTGTGTGAGCTGTATTTATTTGAGCGTAAATGGTGATATTTGTGGCGCTACGGAAACCTGTAATAGCAGCGGTAGGGAAAATTAAGCCTTATGGCCCATAATGATGATATTTGAGTCATAACGCACACCTCGTAATCTGGCCGTTACTTAATAATTGTAAATTTAATTTAGCGATATTTTTATTATGTTATAGTAAGGGGGTGTTAGGGTTAGGGTTAAGTTTAGGGGTAAATATAGTTTAATTTAGCTTGTTGCAAGGTGGGGGGCTGGCAGTTTAGGGGTTAATAAATGTAGTATAGTGGTTAATAATTTTATTTAGGTAGCTGCGATATCGGGAGCGTCAGATTAGGGGTTAATAACTGTAGGCAGACATCAGCGATGTTGGGGGCAGCAGATTAGGGGTGTTTAGACGTTGGGTTTATGTTAGGGTGTTAGGTTTAAACAGTATTTTAGTTCCCCATAGACATCAATGGGGCTGCATTACAGAACTTTTCTTTCCGCGATCGCAGGTGTTAGTTTTTGGTTTTTTTTGTCGGCTCTCCCCATTGATGTCTATGGGGGAATCGTGCATGAACACGTCAAACACAGTGCTTGTTTTGTGTGCAGTATAGAGCTCAACGCAACCATATCGCACGCAAAAGGCGTATTTTTGAAAACTTGTAATGTCAGCGCTATAGAAAATTAAATAACGTAACTTTTGTTGCGTTCGTTAATTTCTCTATAGCGCTTAAAACTCGTAATCTGTGTGTTAATAATAGCATTTTTAGTTTTAAGTGATATTTGTTTCATGCAAATAAAGACTGAAGAGAGATTTTCAGTGTTTTCCACCTGTTAAAGGCACATACAATATATTGTTTTTGCAAGTGAAGTAACTAAGGGAAACAAAATTTACCTGATAAATGTATCATCTAATTACTATTGGGATACTCACCTCCTGGCCAGCAGGAGGCGGAAAAGAGCACCAGAACAAAGCTGTTAAATATCACCTCCCTTCTATCCAACCCCAGTCATTTGACCAAAGTAAAGGAGAGAAAGGAAGCAACAAGGTGCAGAGGTGCCTGAGGTTTATAACATAACAAAAAATATCCTGTCATCAAAAATAGGGCGGGCCGTGGACTCATTGTGTCAAGAAATAATTAAATGTATCAGGTAAACATAAGTAGTTTTCTTTCTAATGACACAATGAGTCCACGGATCATCTAATTACTATTGGGAATCAATACCCAAGCTAAAGGACACAGATGATAAGGGAGGGACAAGACAGGGAACCTAAACAGAAGGCACCACTGCTTGAAGAACCTTTCTCCCAAAGGAAGCCTCAGCTGAGGCAAAAGTATCAAACTTATAGAATTTTGAAAAAGTATGTGGAGAGGACCAAGTTGCAGCCTTGCAAATCTGTTCTACAGAAGCTTCATTTTTGAATGCCCAGGAAGAGGAAACAGCCCTCGTAGAATGAGCCGTAACCTTCTCAGGAGGCTGCTGTCCAGCAGTTTCAAAGGCGAAGCGAATTATGCTCTTCAGCCACAAAGAAAGAAAAGTAGCCATAGTTTTCTGCCCCTTACGCTTCCCAGAGAAAACTACAAACAGAGCAGAAGACTGACGAAAATCCTTAGTCGCCTGTAAATAGAATTTCAGCGCACAAACCACGTCTAAGTTGTTCAGAAGACGTTCCTTATGAGAAGAAGGATTAAGACATAAAGAATGAACAACAATATCCTGATTAATGTTCCGATCTGAAACTACAGGGAGTGCAGAATTATTAGGCAAATAAGTATTTTGACCACATCATCCTCTTTATGCATGTTGTCTTACTCCAAGCTGTATAGGCTCGAAAGCCTACTACCAATTAAGCATATTAGGTGATGTGCATCTCTGTAATGAGAAGGGGTGTGGTCTAATGACATCAACACCCTATATCAGGTGTGCATAATTATTAGGCAACTTCCTTTCCTTTGGCAAAATGGGTCAAAAGAAGGACTTGACAGGCTCAGAAAAGTCAAAAATAGTGAGATATCTTGCAGAGGGATGCAGCACTCTTAAAATTGCAAAGCTTCTGAAGCGTGATCATCGAACAATCAAGCGTTTCATTCAAAATAGTCAACAGGGTCGCAAGAAGCGTGTGGAAAAACCAAGGCGCAAAATAACTGCCCATGAACTGAGAAAAGTCAAGCGTGCAGCTGCCAAGATGCCACTTGCCACCAGTTTGGCCATATTTCAGAGCTGCAACATCACTGGAGTGCCCAAAAGCACAAGGTGTGCAATACTCAGAGACATGGCCAAGGTAAGAAAGGCTGAAAGACGACCACCACTGAACAAGACACACAAGCTGAAACGTCAAGACTGGGCCAAGAAATATCTCAAGACTGATTTTTCTAAGGTTTTATGGACTGATGAAATGAGAGTGAGTCTTGATGGGCCAGATGGATGGGCCCGTGGCTGGATTGGTAAAGGGCAGAGAGCTCCAGTCCGACTCAGACGCCAGCAAGGTGGAGGTGGAGTACTGGTTTGGGCTGGTATCATCAAAGATGAGCTTGTGGGGCCTTTTCGGGTTGAGGATGGAGTCAAGCTCAACTCCCAGTCCTACTGCCAGTTTCTGGAAGACACCTTCTTCAAGCAGTGGTACAGGAAGAAGTCTGCATCCTTCAAGAAAAACATGATTTTCATGCAGGACAATGCTCCATCACACGCGTCCAAGTACTCCACAGCGTGGCTGGCAAGAAAGGGTATAAAAGAAGAAAATCTAATGACATGGCCTCCTTGTTCACCTGATCTGAACCCCATTGAGAACCTGTGGTCCATCATCAAATGTGAGATTTACAAGGAGGGAAAACAGTACACCTCTCTGAACAGTGTCTGGGAGGCTATGGTTGCTGCTGCACGCAATGTTGATGGTGAACAGATCAAAACACTGACAGAATCCATGGATGGCAGGCTTTTGAGTGTCCTTGCAAAGAAAGGTGGCTATATTGGTCACTGATTTGTTTTTGTTTTGTTTTTGAATGTCAGAAATGTATATTTGTGAATGTTGAGATGTTATATTGGTTTCACTGGTAAAAATAAATAATTGAAATGGGTATATATTTGTTTTTTGTTAAGTTGCCTAATAATTATGCACAGTAATAGTCACCTGCACACACAGATATCCCCCTAAAATAGCTATAACTAAAAACAAACTAAAAACTACTTCCAAATCTATTCAGCTTTGATATTAATGAGTTTTTTGGGTTCATTGAGAACATGGTTGTTGTTCAATAATAAAATTAATCCTCAAAAATACAACTTGCCTATTAATTCTGCACTCCCTGTAATTTAGGAAGAAAACCCAATTTAGTTAGTAAAACAACCTTATCCGAGTGAAAGATAAGATAGGGAGACTTATGCTGTAAAGCCGAGAGTTCAGAG
This sequence comes from Bombina bombina, assembly GCF_027579735.1. Classification (NCBI taxonomy): domain Eukaryota; kingdom Metazoa; phylum Chordata; class Amphibia; order Anura; family Bombinatoridae; genus Bombina; species Bombina bombina. The sequence goes on from NC_069499.1 coordinate 5,486,891, forward strand.
ACTCTACGAGCAGAAGAAATAAAATCTTCCAAGATAACAACTTAATATCTAAGGAATGCATAGGTTCAAAAGGAGCCTGCTGAAGAACCTTAAGAACAAGATTAAGACTCCAGGGAGGAGTAACAGGTTTTAACACAGGCCTGATTCTGACCAAGGCCTGACAGAACGATTGAACATCTGGTACCTCTGCCAGACGTTTATGTAACAAAATAGATAAGGCAGAAATTTGACCTTTCAAGGAGCTTGCCGATAACCCCTTCTCCAAACCCTATTGGAGAAAAGATAAAATCCTAGGAATCCGAACTCTACTCCAAGAGTAGCCTTTGGAATCGCACCAATACAGATATTTTCGCCAACTCTTATGGTAAATTTTCCTGGTAACAGGCTTGCAAGCCTAAATCATAGTCTCAATGACCTGATCTGAAAAACCACGCTTAGATAAAATTAAGCGTTCAATCTCCAAGCAATCAGCTTCAGAGAAACTAGATTTAGATGAAGGAAGGGCCCTTGAAGTAGAAGGTCCTTTCTTAGAGGAAGTTTCCAAGGAGGGAGAGATGACATCTCCACTAGGTCTGCATACCAAATCCTGCGAGGCCATGCCGGAGCAATGAGAATCACCAACGCCCTCTCTTGCGTGATCCAAGCAATGACCTGAGGAAGGAGAGCGAATGAAGGAAATAGGTATGCAAGATTGAAATTTAAAGGAACTGTCAGATCATCTATCAGAACTGCCTGAGGGTCCCTGGACCTCAACCCGTACCTCGGGAGCTTGGCATTCTGACGAGATGCCATGAGATCTAGATCTGGCTGTCCCCATTTTAGAATCAAGTTGGAAAACACCTCTGGATGCAATTCCCATTCCCCTGGGTGAAAGGTCTGTCTGCTCAGAAAATCTGCTTTCCAATTGTCCACTCCTGGAATGTTGATCGCAGATAAACAGTTGTGGGTCTCCGCCCACTGAATAATCTTGGACACCTTTTTCATGGCCAAAGAACTCCAAGTTCCATCCTTATGGTTGATGTAAGCCACTGAGGTTATGTTGTCCGACTGAAATCTGATAAACCGGGCAGAAACTAACTGAGGCCAGGCCAGAAGAGCATTGAAGATTGCTCTTAGCTCTAGAATGTTTATGGGGAGAACAGATTCTTCCCGAGTCCATGTCCCCTGAGCCCTTAGAAAGCCCCAGGCTGCTACCCAACCTGTCAGGCTGGCGTCCGTAGTCACTATCACCCAGATAGGTCTGCAAAAACAGGTTCCCTGGGAGAGATTGTCATGAGACAACCACCAAGGAAGAGAATCTCTTGTCATCTGATCCAAATTAATTCACGGAGACAGATCCACGTAATCCCCGTTCCACTGTTTGAGCATGCATAACTGCAGAGGTCTGAGATGGAAACGAGCAAAAGGAATAATATCCATGGAGGCTACCCATGAGACTGATTACCTCCTGAGAAAGGAAATTACCCTTTCCTCCTGTAATGTCAGATATAATCTCAGCCAAAGCTGGGCCAAACAAGGTCTTACCCTTGTAAGGAATAGACAAAAGCTTAGACTTAGACGACACATATGCAGACCAAGATTTCAGCCTTAAAGCTCTTCAAGCAAGAATGCCAAAACTATAAATCTTTGCTCCCAAATTGATAACTTGAAGGGAAGCATCAGAAATGAAATAATTGGCCAATTTAAGAGCCCTGATCCTGTCCTGAATCTCTTCAAGGGAAATGTCTGTTTGAAAGCAATCAGACAACACATCAAACCAGTATGCCGCTATGCTAGAAATGGTAGCAATACACACCACAGGTTGACATTGTAAACCCTGGTGAACATACATTTTCTTAAGAAAACCCTCCAGTTTCTTATCCATAGGGTCCTTAAAAGAACAGCTATCCTCTATGGGAATAGTAGTTCTCTTAGCTAAAGTGGAAATTGCCCCTTCCACCTTGGGGACCGTTTGCCAAGACTCCTTGATAGAGTCATCAATGGGAAACATCTTCTTAAAAATAGGAGGAGAAGGGGAAAAAGGAATATCCGGCTTCTCCCATTCCTTAACAATTTCTGAAGCCCGATCTGGTACGGGAAAAGATTCCAGCAAGGTACATCAGAATTCTTGTTAAGTTTACTAGACTTTTTAGGGTTGACAATGACAGTAGAGTCAGAGTCGTCAAGAGTAGCCAAAACCTCCTTGAGTAGTAAACTGAGGTGTTCCAGCTTAAACCTGAAGGATACAACTTCAGCATCAGAGGAAGGAATTATACTGTCAGTATCTGAGATTTCACCCTCAGATGCTACCGAAAAATCCTCCTCATCAGATTTATGAGAGGAAACATTCGGAATAGCCACGACCTAGTCAGATACATTACACACTGATTCTTTAGACTTCCTCTTGCTCTTTCCCTGTAGCATGGGAAAAGCAGACAACGTATCAGAAACTGCAGAAGACATGAGGGAAGCAATGTCTTGCAAGGAGAGCCCAGCCAGAGCTTGAGAGGAAGCGCAGGGCACTGAATTAATGGATACTAAAATTTGGGACACCTGAGGAGAAAAATGCGGCATATTTTGCACATTGTCAGAAGAATCCTGGACAGCATCCGTCTTAGACAATATAGGCTCAAAAAAATCTATCCTTAAGATTTAATGTTCTCTCAACACATGAAGAACAAAAAGGAATTGGTGGTTCAATATTAGCTTTCAAACATAAAGGACATCTGTAATCTGTAACAGAGTCTTGGTCCATCTTAACAGAATAAATATAAATAATTAAATAATTAAATTATGAACAATTTAAATAAAGAAAAAAACGATACTGTTTCTTTAAATTTTAAAACAAAACTGCTTTATTTTTGATGCAATGCAAAAACGAAACTGCTTTATTTTTTAAACAAATACAAAAAACATAACTGCTTTATTTTACAAGATATTGAGTAATAAAAACGTCTTAACACCTCAAACAGCCTCTACACCTCAGCAATAGCTTTGCTGAGGTGCCTATTTAAAAAGAAAGAAATTTTGTAAAACCTGAATCCAAACTGGAGCTTTTTCAGTAATAACACGCTAACAAATGACAGTTAAACTTGAAAAACGATAAGATGCAGATAGATCTCTCCTCCATACACAGGAAGTGAGAGAATAACAAATGCGCAATAGATCTATTCTTACCTTACACAAGCCCCGCCCATCATGGGCTTGTCAAAAATAACGTCTCAGCAGACATCTTAATGCAAAAACGTTAATAAAACCACCAAAAATGAGCCAAGTTCTCCTCAAGTCCCCAGTGCCTGTAATACTGCCATACATAATACCCCTTACAGCACTAGGAGTAATGTATTAAGTATCCCTGTCAGGGAAATAGTAAAGTGCCATGTCTTTTCCTTAAAGCAGCTTAAGAAAATAAATTAGCACCTACCTCAATAAATCTGCCTGGCACCAAGCAGCTCACTAGGTTTGGAGAGGTATTTTCCCTCACATGGACCTGTGGAAAATAATAATAAGGGCAGCAACTTTTATTTAAATATGAGGGAGGCGCAGTGAGAATTATGTCCCACAAGTTCTATTTGCTTAAAAGCCACCAATGCTCTACTGAAGAGACTAAAATGGACTACAGCTATACCCTGGAGTAAAAACAGCACATACTAGTACTGCAAATAAAATAATAAAATCTTGATTGAAGAATCTTTCCAGACACCTAAATTTACCACTTGCTTACACTAACGTAGGCAAAAAGAATGACTGGGGTTGGAGGGAAGGTAGGTGATATTTAACAGCTTTGCTGTGGTGCTCTTTGCCGCCTCCTGCTGGGCAGGAGTGATATTCCCAATAGTAATTAGATGATCCGTGGACTCATTGTGTCATTAGAAAGAAAGTGCAATGATGGGAGTGATTTTAAGTCTGTTAAATAAAAGAGTTTTTCTGGCAAGTGATTAATAGATTGATTTAAGTATGTCCAACAAATCATGCAAGGAGTTAAAAAAAAGCAGAGAAGAAAAGACTATACGCTGTATGTTATTAAATGTATCTAAAGTATTTGGGTCTGTTTCTGTTGCAATTAGAGTAATTCAGTAGAGTTTTAATATAAATTGGTAACATATTGCTGTGTAATATTATTTATGCTGTGATGGCTCTCATTTAAATATGCAGGTTATGATACAGTAAAGAAGAAGAATTTTACTGGTAAATAACACAAGTTTCCTAATCATGGCTAGGTTATATATGTAATATGATATAAATGGTCAGTCCTTAAAGGGACAGTACACTGTAAAATTGTGTTTATGTTGATGTGTTTTCAATTATTTGTTATTCCAGCTGTGTAGTATAAAAAAGTAGGAGAACTTGTATTTTCAGGTTTATTTGTATATATGAAGTAGTTGCTTTTGTGCTTTTAAATCACAGCCTATTAAAATTGGTTAAAAGGATACTAACCCCCAAAAAATTATTTTATTATTCAGATAGAGCATGCAATTTTAAGCAACTTTCTAATTTACTCCTATTATAATTTTTTTTTTTGTTCTCATGTTATCATGATTTGAAAAAGCAGTAATGAAAGTTCAGCACCTGGGTAGCGCTGATTGGTTTGCTACATTTAGCCACAAATAAGCAAGTGCTACCCAGGTTCTGAACAAAAAATGGTCCGGCTCTAAAGCTTACAGTACTGCTTTTTCAAATCAAGATAGCATGAGAACAAAGACAAATTGATAATAGGAGTAAATTAGAAAGGTGCTTAATATCATGCTCTATCTGAATCATGAAAGAATAAAATTGGGTTTAGTATTATTATTATTATTCTTTATTTATAAAGCGCTAACAGATTCCGCAGCGCTGCCCATGGGTACAAGGATAACAGTACAATGGAGAAACAATACGATAAAAGACAAAATTTTACAGACAAATACAGGGGGAATTGAGGGCCCTATTCCCGTGGGAATTTACAGTCTAGATAGTATCCCTTTACGTTTCAGGTAATAGTATATCTCATTGTCCTTATCTGATATCTGTCTGGAAAACCGGAGCTCAGTGCTTAGACATAGCAATGGAAAATGTAATTTTATTACTTAACTATCCTGTGCCCTACGGAGAGTGTGATTTTTTCTTCTGACTGTGTTTATTTAGGCTATGATGAGACTCCAGTATATAAATTTTTTATTATAAGTGGGTATACCACAGGCTGAATCGGTTATTTAAAAAGCCAAAATAGGGGTGAAGGAGCTATTTGTAAACAATTAAATATCAAAATAACAAGAGTATTGCATTGAGCAATGATACTTTTTTTATTGGACTAACTATACATTTATAAGATGACAAGCTTTCGGAAGAGTTCCTTCCTTTATCAAGTCTGAAGCAATACTAACCAATTCAATGGAATTTACAGATTGTATCTTAAAACACAGAATAGCTAAGAAGACAGTGCAGGGAGAGGAGGAGGTGTCGTAAAAATCATGAGGGGGGCTTAGGTAACAGGCAGACAGTGTCCAGTGTAGGAGAACAGACAGGGGAAATATATAGCTTTACATAGAGCATATACTGACATAAAGTTATATATCAACATTGAATCAATATCTATAGAGATGTGAAATTGTATATACAGGGGGAATACAAAAGTTAAGAAAAGACAAAAGTGTGGATATAGGCTTACCTGTGTACCTATGTATAAAGAATGTGGAATATACAATGTAATTGACTAAATGAAAGTACATTACAAAAATTTTTGATAATGTGTTAAGAATCCAGAGTCCACATTTAGTCCAGAATTAAACAGGTTGAAGTGCATTATCATTTTCATTTCAAAGGTTTTTCTTTCCATGGTGTTATTGAAGTTGCCTCTGAGAATTTTGATTTTGAGGTTTTGGATGGAGTGGTCAGGTTGGGTGAAATGGTGACCAACAGGGGTGCAGTATTTTGTTTCACAGTGGTTTTTGATTGAGTGTCTGTGTAAGTTCATTCGAAGGTGCAGTTTTTGGCTTGTTTCTCCAATATAGCATCCCATTTCACATGCAGTGCAATGTATCATGTATACCACATTTGCAGATATACATGAATATGCCCCTTTAATGTTGTAAGATTTATTATTGTGATTTGCTGTGCTGCTTTCACAAACGTGTTGACACAGTTTGCAGCGAGCTTTATAGCAGCACTTGGTTCCATTCTGAGTGTTCTTTTTCTCAAGGGGTAGCTTCCTATGTACCAGTTTCTGCTTTAGGTTAGGTGCTTGTCTGTATGCCAGGATTGGGGGTTTTGGAAAGATTTTTTTGAGTGTGGGATCCTCTAAGAGTAGTGGCTGTAAGTCTTTTATGATTTTTCGTATCCCTTCCACAGCAGGGTTGTATTTGACTACTAGTGGTATGCGTGATATGTTTTTCTTCTCCCTGTATTGTAGTAAGTGTTCACGTGGGGTATTGAGGGCAGAGTTAATTTTTTTATTTATAATCCTTGTTTTGTAACCTTTTTCTCTGAATGATTGGGACAATGTGATGAGGTGTTTGTCACGGTCCTTGGTATCTGAACAAATTCTGTGGTATCTTGTAGCCTGACTGTAGATTATGGATTTTTTAATGTGATTGGGGTGGGAGCTGGAGCTGTGGAGGTAGCTGCATCTATCTGTTGGTTTCCTGTATACAGATGAGTGCAGTTTGCCATTTGTGATGGATATTGTTGTATCCAGGAAGTTGACACAGTCTATAGAAAAGTTCATTTTAAGCTTGATTGATGCATGAAATAGATTAAATGATTTATGAAAATGTTCAAGGTATTTTTCTCCTTCTGTCCATATGATGAAAATATCATCGATGTAGCGAAAGTATTTGAATGGTTTGTGAGGGTGAGTGGCTAGGAATCTCTGTTCTAAGTCAGCCAGGGGTATACAGGGGTGTATTGGTATTGATGCCTGCTTAAACTTTCTTTCCTGCAACAGCCTTAACCAGACATATAGTGCTTCTACAGTCAGTAAACTTACAGAATTTATACTTACTCACAATTATTTCATCTTCAACCACTCCATCTACTTACAAATCATGGGAACAGCCATGGGCACCAAAATGGCACCACAGTACGCAAACCTCTTCATGGCTGACTTAGAACAGAGATTCCTAGCCACTCACCCTCACAAACCATTCAAATACTTTCGCTACATCGATGATATTTTCATCATATGGACAGAAGGAGAAAAATACCTTGAACATTTTCATAAATCATTTAATCTATTTCATGCATCAATCAAGCTTAAAATGAACTTTTCTATAGACTGTGTCAACTTCCTGGATACAACAATATCCATCACAAATGGCAAACTGCACTCATCTGTATACAGGAAACCAACAGATAGATGCAGCTACCTCCACAGCTCCAGCTTCCACCCCAATCACATTAAAAAATCCATAATCTACAGTCAGGCTACAAGATACCACAGAATTTGTTCAGATACCAAGGACCGTGACAAACACCTCATCACATTGTCCCAATCATTCAGAGAAAAAGGTTACAAAACAAGGATTATAAATAAAAAAATTAACTCTGCCCTCAATACCCCACGTGAACACTTACTACAATACAGGGAGAAGAAAAACATATCACGTATACCACTAGTAGTCAAATACAACCCTGCTGTGGAAGGGATACGAAAAATCATAAAAGACTTACAGCCACTACTCTTAGAGGATCCCACACTCAAAAAAATCTTTCCAAAACCCCCAATCCTGGCATACAGACAAGCACCTAACCTAAAGCAGAAACTGGTACATAGGAAGCTACCCCTTGAGAAAAAGAACACTCAGAATGGAACCAAGTGCTGCTATAAAGCTCGCTGCAAACTGTGTCAACACGTTTGTGAAAGCAGCACAGCAAATCACAATAATAAATCTTACAACATTAAAGGGGCATATTCATGTATATCTGCAAATGTGGTATACATGATACATTGCACTGCATGTGAAATGGGATGCTATATTGGAGAAACAAGCCAAAAACTGCACCTTCGAATGAACTTACACAGACACTCAATCAAAAACCACTGTGAAACAAAATACTGCACCCCTGTTGGTCACCATTTCACCCAACCTGACCACTCCATCCAAAACCTCAAAATCAAAATTCTCAGAGGCAACTTCAATAACACCATGGAAAGAAAAACCTTTGAAATGAAAATGATAATGCACTTCAACCTGTTTAATTCTGGACTAAATGTGGACTCTGGATTCTTAACACATTATCAAAAATTTTTGTAATGTACTTTCATTTAGTCAATTACATTGTATATTCCACATTCTTTATACATAGGTACACAGGTAAGCCTATATCCACACTTTTGTCTTTTCTTAACTTTTGTATTCCCCCTGTATATACAATTTCACATCTCACATCAGATATTGATTCAATGTTGATATATAACTTTATGTCAGTATATGCTCTATGTAAAGCTATATATTTCCCCTGTCTGTTCTCCTACACTGGACACTGTCTGCCTGTTACCTAAGCCCCCCTCATGATTTTTACGACACCTCCTCCTCTCCCTGCACTGTCTTCTTAGCTATTCTGTGTTTTAAGATACAATCTGTAAATTCCATTGAATTGGTTAGTATTGCTTCAGACTTGATAAAGGAAGGAACTCTTCCGAAAGCTTGTCATCTTATAAATGTATAGTTAGTCCAATAAAAAAAGTATCATTGCTCAATGCAATACTCTTGTTATTTTGATATCTAAATCTCTGGACTAACATGGCTACTCCAATCAACGTAAACAATTAAAGGAACTTCATCAGTCGAGGTGGATCATTGGGAACAATTTAAAGGGGACATTTTTGGGTAAACTGTCCTTTTAATCTATTAGTGTAAATTATTATTATTATTCTTTTTAGAAATCTCATTTTGTTGTATACAATTTTATTTAGTCAGAGAGCTGCAAAAATGTTGAATATCACATTATATATATAAAAATCAAATCAAATAATGGTGTATTTATTAAAATCATGGCTTTTCACAAATTATTTGTGCCAAAGTTGTTTCTTTTAACAGTGGGTTTGCACTGTGCATGCGAGCAGGGGCCATATAGAACAGTGTCTGTGCCATTAGTATCTGACCTTTTACAAAATATAGTATTGTGTGTTCCTTTGTAAATGTATGGTTAGGGATTTTATTTGTAAATATGCAGCTGGAGTTTATTGATCTTCTGAAGTGATTGCATTATTAGCGTGATCTCATAGTATTGTGCATGGTAAAATTTGCAAAACCAGGGCATAGACAGTTGTTATAGGATTTTAATTATTTGTAGTGTTTTGCTAGAATGTAGTATTTTTCTTTGCTGTGTTTCAGTGAATGTAAGTATATGTGTTGTATTTCAGGTTAATTGTGGTTGTTAAAAGTTTGTGCCGGCTGCTAATGTTTTGTTTTTGTGGAATGGACAGTTAGTTTTAAGTTTTCTAAGAGAATGTTATGTTTTTATTGTTAGTGAATATGTGTGAAAGGGAGCTCTATGAATGGAATATTGAGGTGTATTTGATTTTCACAAGAGCTGCTGGTGCAACGCCGCCCCCTGCAGACTCGCAGCCAATAGGCCGCCAGCAGGGGGGTGTCAATCAACCCGATTTTACTCAATCCGGTTGATTTCCGGCGATGTCCGCCTGCTCAGAGCAGGCGGACAGGTTATGGAGCAGCGGTCTTTGTGACCGCTGCTTCATAACTGCTGTTTCTGGCGAGGCCCCATTGGGTGTTTCACGCCAACAAAGGGGCGAGTATTGATGAGTATCTTTATTTGGGTGAGTTGGGTGATTGTTTTTAAGTAAGAAAATGAACCTAAAATATTTTTTGTTTTTTTTGTTATAATATTAACATAATATTTGTATTTGCAGGATGAGATCATGAAGCTGTATCCAGAAATTAAAAACACTAACTAAATTATTTTTGAGTTTTTCATATCTAGGTAAATCTGTACAGATAAAATTCCATAGTGCACTCTCCAAAAGATTGAAGATTGAATGCAAGTAAACCTTTTAAATAAACAGATGCCTGGTGCCTAGGTGAAGGAAAGAAAAATAAGATAAAATACCTTTTGTCGGGGGGCGGAGCTGGCTGCAGTGAATATGGCTGCCTAAGACCGGAGCTCTAGAGATGGGATAATCCAAATACACATAATGAGCAGCCTATATTGAAGCCCGACACTTGCTTGTGGATTTTTCAACATCTCCTGCACACAGTGGGACCATAGCGGACTAACTATCTAACTATCATTTACTGCTTGCAGTTCCATTATCACTCTGTGACCGCATGGCCTCCCACTTATGTAGATGGCCTTACCACGCCACTGCCGACACAGCGCAACGGGATGTAACATAAAAGAGCCACTCGTATATAGCTAAAGCAAGCTCCTGGCACCTACCTACAATGCAGTACTTTTGTGAAAATCTGACACTGCATCGCAACCGATCCTTCCAGACAGGGCCGGCCTTTGGGTAAGGTGGGCAAGGTGGGCAAGGTGGGCCCCGCCGCAAGCCCGCAAAAGTAATTAATTATTATTTATTTTTTTATTTAATTTTTTTTTTTTTAAATTTTGCAACATTTTTTTTTGCGCCATTTTTTTGGCGCATTTTTTTAAGACAGCCTGTGTCAGGGGAGGGGGCCACAATGAGACACAGCACAGCCAGGTGACACTGTGACAGAATCTGAATGATTGGAGGATATACACTTTTATTCTCCAATCATTCAGTGCTGTCACTGAGGGGAGGAGGCGGAGCATAGCTGCTGCCTTTCACAAGTCTGTCCGACTTCAGTGCGCAGCAGGCAGCAGACGTAAACGTGTGGAGCCAGGTAAGAAGCCCTGCTTTGGCCCAGGCCCCAGGCCAGAGACAGAGACTGACACTAATGCCGCCAGTGGCAGTGCCACTTACTTAGCGTGTGGGGGGTGGGTGAGGACCGCCAGGAGACTGAGTGAGTGAGACGTCTTCTATCTTGACTACTTGAGTGAGTTCTTCTTGTGTGGGGAGATGGGGAGTCAGCCTTGCAGGGGGCTGGGGGCATAATTTTATTGCAGGGGGCTGGGGTATAATTTTATTGCAGGGGGACTGGGCTTCATTTTATTGCAGGTAGGCTTCATTTTATTGCAGGGGTCTGGGGGCAATTGAAGGGGGGCTGTGGCATCATTTTATTGCAGGGGGATTCATTTTATTGTTGGGGGGCTGGGGACATCATTTTATTGTTAGGGGCATAATATTATTGCAGGGGAGATGGGACATCATTATACTGCTGGGGCATCATGTTTGTGCTGGGGGTATCATTTTTTTGCAGGGGGGCTGGGCATCATTTTATTGCAGGGGGCTTCATTTTATTGCTGGGGGCATCATTTATTACAGTGGGGCTGGGGGCATCATTTTATTGCAGTGGGGCTGGGGCATCATTTTATTGCAGGGGGGCTGGGGGCTTCGTTTTATCGCTGGGTGCATCATTTATTGCAGGGGTGCTGGGGGTATCATATTTTTGTTGAGGGCATCATTTTATTGCAGGGGAGCTGGGGCATCATTTTATTGCTGGGGCATCATTTTTTGCAGGTGGGCTGGGGGCATCATTTTATTGCAGGGGGACTTGGCATTATTTTATTGCAGGGGGCATCATTTTATTGCAGGGGGACTTGGCATTATTTTATTGCAGGGGGGTTTCATTTTATTGCTGGAGGTATCATTTATTGCAGTGGGCTGGGGGCATCATTTTATTACAGGGGGAATGGGCATCATTTTATTGCTGGGGGCATCATTGCAGTGGGACTGGGGGAATCATTTTTTTGCAGGGGGCTGGGGGCATAATTTTATTGCAGGGGCATCATTTTATTGCAGAGGGGCTTAATTGTATTGCTGGGGGCATCATTTATTGCAGTGGGCTGGGGGCATCATTTTTTTGCAGGGGGGATTAATTTTACTGTTGGGGGGCTGGAGACATTATTTTATTGCTGGGGGCATCATATTTTTTTGGGGGGCATAATTTTATTGCAGGGGAGATGGGACATAATTTTACTGCTGGGGCATCATGTTTGTGCTGGGGCATAATTTTTTTGCAGGGGCTGGGCATCATTTTATTGCAGGGGGCTTCATTTTATTGCTGGGGGCATCATTTTATTGCAGTGTGGCTGGGGCATCATTTTATTGCAGGGGCCTGGGGGCTTCATTTTATTGCTGGGTGCATCATTTATTGCAGGGGTGCTGGGGGCATCATATTTTTGTTGGGGGCATCATTTTATTGCTGGGGCTCAGGCATAATTTTATCGCTGAGGCATCATTTTTTGCAGGCGGGCTGGGGCATCATTTTATTGCAGGGGGACTGGGCATTATTGTATTGCAGGGGGGCTTCATTTTATTGCCAGGGGCATCATTTATTGCAGTGGGGATGGGGCATCATTTTATTTCAGGGGGACTGGGCATCATTTTATTGCAGGGGGACTGGGCATTATTGTATTGCAGGGGGGGCTTCATTTTATTGCCAGGGGCATCATTTATTGCAGTGGGGATGGGGCATCATTTTATTGCAGGGGGACTGGGCATCATTTTATTGCTGGGGGCATCATTGCAGTGGGGCTGGGGGAATCATTTTTGGCAGGGGGCTGGGTATCATTTTATTGCAGGGGGCTTCATTTTATTGCTGGGGGCATCATTTTATTGCAGTGGGGCTGGGGCATCATTTTATTGCAGGGGGCTGGGGGCTTCATTTTATTGCTGGGTGCATCATTTATTGCAGGGGTGCTGGGGGCATCATATTTTTGTTGGGGCATAATTTTATTGCTGGGGCATCATTTTTTGCAGGCGGGCTGGGGGCATCATTTTATTGCAGGGGGCATCCTTTTATTGCAGGGGGACTGGGCATTATTGTATTGCAGGGGGGCTTCATTTTATTGCCGGGGGCATCATTTATTGCAGTGGGGATGGGGCATCATTTTATTGCAGGGGGACTGGGCATCATTTTATTGCTGGGGGCATCATTGCAGTGGGGCTGGGGGAATCATTTATTGCAGGGGGGCTGGGCATAATTTTATTGCTGGATGTATCATAGCAGGGGGGCTGGGGGCATCATTTTATTGCAGGGGGACTGGGGGCATAATTTTAATGCAGTGGGGCTGAGGCATCATTTTATTGCAGTGGGGCTGAGGGCTTTATTTTATTTCTGGGGCATCATATTTTTGTTGGGAGCATTAATTTATTGCAGGGGCTGGAGGGATCATTTTATTGCATAGGAGCTGGGGCATAATTTTATTGCTGGGGCATTATTATTTTTGCAGGGGGGCTGGGGGCATCATTTTATTGCAGGGGGGGTTCATTTTATTGCTGGGGGCATCATTCTATTGCAGTGGGGATGGGGCATAATTTTATTGCAGGGGGGGTTTATTTTATTGCTGGGGGCATCATTTTATTGCAGTGGGGATGGGGTATAATTTTATTGCAGTGGGGATGGGGCATAATATTATTGCAGGGGGACTGGGCATCATTTTATTGCTGGGGGCATCATTGCAGTGGGGCTGGGGTAATCATTTATTGCAGGGGGGCTGGGGGCATCATTTTATTGCAAGGGCATCATCTTATTGCAGGGGGCTGGACATCATTGTATTGCTGGGGGGCTTCATTGCATTGCTAGGGCATCATTTTATTGGAGTGGGGCTGGGGCATCATTTTATTGCAGTGGGGCTGGGGCATCATTTTATTGCAGGGGGACTGGGTGCTTCATTTTATTGCTGGGTGCATCATTTATTGCAGGGGTGCTGGGGGCATCATATTTTTGTTAAAGGCATCAATTTATTGCAGGGGCTGGGGCATCATTTTATTGCTGGGGCATCATTTTTTGCAGGGGGCATCATTTTATTGCTGGGTGCATCATTTATTGCACGGGTGTTTGGGGCATCATATTTTTGTTGGGGGCATCATCTTATTGCAGGGTTGGCTTCATTGTATTGCTGGGCGCATCATTTTATTGCAGTGGGGCTGGGGGCATCATTTTATTGCAGTGGGGCTGGGGCATCATTTTATTGCAGGGGGGATGATGGCTTCATTTTATTTCTGGGGGCATCATATTTTTGGGGGGCATCAATTTATTGCAGGGGCTGGGGGCATCATTTTATTGCTGGGGCATCATTATTTTTGCAGGGGGGCTGGGGCATCATTTTATTGCAGGGGGACTGGGCATTATTTTATTGCAGGGGGGTTCATTTTATTGCTGGGGGCATCATTTCTTTGCAGTGGGGATGGGGCATAATTTTATTGCAGTGGGGATGGGGCATAATTTTATTGCAGGGGGACTGGGTATAATTTTATTGCTGGGGGCATCATTGCAGTGGGGCTGGGGTAATCATTTATTGCAGGGGGGCTGGGGGCATCATTTTATTGCAAGGGCATCATCTTATTGTAGGGGGGCTGGGCATAATTGTATTGCTGGGGGGCTTCATTTTAATGCAGTGGGGCTGGGGCATCATTTTATTGCAGGGGGACTGGGGGCTTCATTTTATTGCAGGGGTGCTGGGGGCATCATATTTTTGTTAAAGGCATCAATTTATTGCAGGGGCTGGGGCATCATTTTATTGCAGGGGAGCTGGGGCATCATTTTATTGCTGGGGCATCATTTTTTGCAGGGGGGCTGGGGGCATAATTTTATTGCTGGGTGCATCATTTATTGCACGGGTGCTGGGGGCATCATATTTTTGCTGGGGGCATCATTTTATTGCAGGGGCATCATCTTATTGCAGGGGGCTGGGCATCATTTTATTGCAGGGGGGCTTCATTGTATTGCTGGGGCATCATTTTATTGTAGTGGGGCTGGGGGCATCATTTTATTGCAGTGGGGCTGGGGCATCGTTTTATTGCAGGGGGACTGGGGGCTTTATTTTTTTTGCTGGGTGCATCATTTATTGCAGGGGTTTTGGGGTATCATATTTTTGTTGGGGGCATCAATTTATTGCAGGAGCTGGGGACATCATTTTATTGCAGGGGAGCTGGGGCATCATTTTTTGTAGGGGGGCTGGAGGCATTGTTTTATTGCAGGGGGCATCTGATTTATTTTATTGCAGGGGGCTTCATTTTTATTGCAGTGGGGATGGGGCATCATTTTATTGCAGGGGGACTGGGCATCATTTTATTGCTGGGGGCATCATTGCAGTGGGGCTGGGGTAATCATTTATTGCAGGGGGGCTGGGGGCATCATTTTATTGCAGGGGGACTGGGCATTATTTTATTTCAGGGGGGCTTGCTTTTATTGCTAGAGGCATCATTTATTGCAGTGGGGAAGGGGCATCATTTTATTGCAGGGGGCTGGGGCATAATTTTATTGCTGGGGGGCTGGGGACATCATATTTTTGTTGGGGGCATCATTTTATAGCAGGGGGCATCATTTTATAGCAGGGGAGATGGGGCATCATTTTATTGCTGGATGCACCATTTATTTTATGTATTTATTGCGTGTGTGTGTGTGTGTGGGCTGTGTGTGTATGGGCTGTGTGTGTGGGCTGTGTGTGTGTGGGGGGGCTGTGGTGTGTGTGTGTGGGCTGTGGTGTGTGTGTGTGTGTGGGCTGTGGTGTGTGTGTGTGTGTGGGCTGTGGTGTGTGTGTGCATGTGGGCTGTGGTGTGAGTGTGGGCTGTGGTGTGTGTGTGTGTGGGCTATGGAGTGTGTGTGTGTGGGCTGTGGTGAGTGTGTGTGGGCTGTGGTGTGTGTGTGTGGGCTGTGGTGTGTGTGTGGGCTGTGGTGTGGGCTGTGGTGTGTGTGGACTGTGGTGTGTGTGTGTGTGTGGGGGGGGCTGTGGTGTGGGCTGTGGTGTGTGTGTGGGCTGTGGTGTGTGTGTGTGGGGGCTGTGGTGTGTGGGGGCTGTGGTGTGTGGAGGCTGTGGTGTGTGTGGGGGCTGTGGTGTGTGGGTTGTGGTGTGTGTGTGTGGGCTGTGGTGTGTGTGTGTGTGGGGGGGGCTGTGGTGTGGGCTGTGGTGTGTGTGTGTGGGCTGTGGTGTGTGTGTGTGGGGGCTGTGGTGTGTGGGGGCTGTGGTGTGTGGAGGCTGTGGTGTGTGTGGGGGCTGTGGTGTGTGTGTGTGTGTGTGTGGGCTGTGGTGTGGGCTGTGGTGTGTGTGTGGGCTGTGGTGTGTGGTGTGTACACCTGTGTATGTGTCTGACACAGTGTGTGGATGTATGTGTATATAAGTATATCTGTGTGTTTGTGTGGTACAGTGCATTGCCCCATTTCTTTAAAGTATTTTTTGTTCTGGGTAGAGGCCCCGGTTGTCAATCTGCCTAGGGACCTGCACTTGCTAGGGCCTGCCCTGGCGTCTCTGTAATGTTCTTGTTATCATAAGAAAAACACATAAAAATAAGGCCCAGTTCAACTCAACTGTTCCTAATTGTCAGCATAATTCTTCATTATATACATAAACAGTTATTCCAATAGTACAAATGGTATATTGCAATATATACAATGTTATAGTGATCCACATTTGTGGATTTATGTTTATATATATATATATATATATATATATAATGTTGTGCATTACCTTAAATGATTTTTTTTTTCCATTTTAAAAGCTGTGGGGCAGAGTTGGGGCGGAGACTGGGTGGGGTTGGGGCGGGGTGAAAGGGGGGCCCCGTTTTGCCATCCTGCCTTGGAGCCCGCAATTGCTAGGGCCGGCCCTGCTTCCAGAGGCACTTCACGGAGACCTACCATTCAGTCTCCTGCCGATCTCAACCCTCCAGAGCTGAACTTTCACCTTTAAAAATAAAGATAGAGAAATACTACCTAAAGATTAGTAGAGGTGAGAAGTAAATATAATTCTCAGTTACAATAACAACACCTCAATTCCCTGTTGTCTCACATAAAGGTTTACTAAGCGGCATCCATTTTGATTGACAGATCAATCTGATCTTTTGTCATACTACAACCCCATATATAATAACTACGCTCCAGACCTATACTGGACATCTGAAGCTTAAACTACATACACAGCTACACTCGGTTGTTAGCTGATAGTGTTCTCAGTGTCATTTATTTCTAACTCCACAAGACATATTTGGGACTTACTCACAAAATAGATCTCATTAATTTAGAGCTCTTTCTGTAACTGCCTACGGAGAAATATGGCATCAAAAAAGGGCTTAAAACCACTCAGAAATACAAACAGGCCCATTTATCAAGCTCCGTATGGAGCTTGAAGGGCCGTGTTTCTGGCGAGTCTTCAGACTCGCCAGAAACACAACTTATGAAGCAGCGGTCAAAAGACCGCTGCTCCATAACCCTGTCCGCCTGCTCTGAACAGGCGGACAGGAATCGCCAGACATCAACCCGATCGAATACGATCGGGTTGATTGACAGCTCCCTGCTGGCGGCCGATTGGCCGCGAGTCAGAAGGGGGCGGCGTTGCACCAGCAGCTCTTGTGAGCTGCTGGTGCAATGTTAAATGCGGAGAGCGTATTGCTCTCCGCATTTAGCGAGGTCTTGCGGACCTGATCCACAGTGTCGGATCAGGTCCGCAAGACCTTTGATAAATGGGCCTGTAAGTGTGACAGTCTATGATAGAAAAAACTATTATATCTATCACTAGTTCACTGAGTGTATGCTACCATAATCTCCCAATAAACAGAACTAGTATATTGAGAATATAAATGGAAGCAATTTAATCTAAATGGATTTTCTTTTATAGTGGTATTGACAATGTTTGTTTTATCTTCACAAACAAAAGTATCACTGATCTTTTATATAACAGATTCAAATAAAGCAAATAATAATAAGCAAATAACATATAAATGATAAAAAGAAATATGAAGTGATAACGAAAATGAGAATGAACAAAAATGGAATTAGTATAATGTTAGTGTGATGTTATTTGACAAAACAACGGAGGCAGAAAGAAAAAATGGAAGATGTGATAAAATAAAAGAATGTAATGTGTGAGTGGTAAGTATGAGAAACTGCGCAGGCTTATTACTGAATGGTTAGGTTTAAAGTATATGCCAACCGGAATACTATGCATGATAGTTTTACAGAGTCAAACCTTTTTGCGGTGATCCGGTAATAGAATTGTGTTTGGAGATATTTCAGGAGACTGTCAGTAAACAGCGTGAGATTCAGGGTACTGACCAGTGTTTGAGCGCGGAAGTCACAGCTGCTCTGATCTGCGTGAGCGTATCCTTCGATGTCGGGTTTTGCGGGTGACGTCAGCAGTTACTGACTGTGATCACAGCGTAAGTTGCAGCGCTGTTGAGGACTAAAAATATAAGTAGAAATTTTAGGAATCAATGTAAAGGTGAAATACTTTGTAATCCAAATGTATCCGGAATAAACACTAGAAGGAGAACAAAGGAAGTTATATTTAGTAAACTTTAAACAATTTACTGAGGCTTGATAGAGGAGAACAAAAGTATAGGGAGAAAATAGTACTTCCCTTCAGTGATCCAATAATCAAGCAATGGACACTGGGAGTAAGGAACTTTTATAGGGAGTAGAATGGGGAGGAGATTTGACTTAAAGGGGTAGTATGAAAGTCAAATCCTGACAGATCCCCCCTGTCAAGAAGCCCCCCCAGGCAGTCGAGATCCAGGCTTCGTAGGAAAGGTAGCATGGAAATCGGCCAACAATTCAGGAGCATGTAAATCCCGAACAGGGATCCAGGAATTCTCATCTGAATCATAACCTTTCCAGTGAACAAGATATTCGAGGGTATTTCGGCGTCTTCGGGAATCAAGAATTTCATCAACCTCATATTCCAGAGGATCCGCAATTGACATAGCAACGTCGTCAATGCAAGGTTTATCCTTTCCCAAATACGGTTTCAAAAGCGAAACATGGAAAGACGGATGTATGTGCATTGAAGAGGGTAAACGTAAGGTCACAGCATTCTCATTTATGATCTTAACTATTGGAAAAGGTCCAATATACTGATCAGCAAGTTTCTTACTGGGAACCGGTAATTTTATGTTTTTCGTGGATAACCAGACTAAATCATCCAATTTATAAGTAGGTGCAGGGTTCCTTTTTTTGTCAAAATAGAATTTCTGAGTCTTCTTGGCATTTAACAGATGTTCCTGTAAACTCATGGTAACTTTTTTCAGAGAGTCTGTGTAATGAGAGACCGATGGAGAGTGGGGACATGTTAAATTCATGGGATATGTACGAGGGTGGTATCCATATGTCGCAAAAAAGGGAGAGATTTTGGTGGAACTGTTAACTGAATTATTATAAGCAAATTCCGCATTCGAAATTAAGTCATACCAATCGTCTTGGTGATCAGAAATAAAACATCTGAGATATTGTTCAAGAATCTGATTGACTCTTTCCGTTAAACCGTTAGATTGTGGATGGAAAGCTGTAGTAAATTTTAATGTTATCTGCAAAGTTTTACAGAGAAATCTCCAAAACTTAGAAGTAAATTGTGTACCTCGATCTGACACTATAGACGTGGGTAAACCATGTAGTTTAATGACATGATCTTTAAAAGCAATAGCAGTTACATAGGCTGTGGGAGTTCTTTTCATTGGGATAAAATGTGCCAATCTTGTGAGGTGATCAACTACTACCATAATGGTGTTGTGTCCCTGGGAATGGGGTAAATCAACAATGAAATCTAGAGAAATTGTATCCCAGGGTTTCTGAGGTATGGGTAGTGGAGTCAAAAAACCATAGGGTTTATGGTGATCTTTCTTTTTGGTAGCGCAGATCTTACAATTGGAGATGTAGTTATGTAGGTCCATTTTCATATGGGGCCACCAATACATTCGTTTAATTAATTCAAGACTTTTGTCCAAACCTGGATGTCCCGCTAAGGGGGTTTCATGATGTTGTTGTATAATCTGATTTCTTAGAGAGTTGGGTACAAAGATTAATTCTTTATACATGTAAAGTCCTGTTTCTGAGTCTGCAGTACATACAGGAGGAATTTCATTATCTCTTTGTTGAGCTTGAAACAAATCACTTGTAGTAATGGTTGCAAATCCAATTATTTTGGAAGATGGAATTATAAAAGTTGAGTTTTCAACATCTTCCCTTGATTCAAACGATCTAGATAGAGCATCTGCCTTTACATTTTTTGTTCCTGGGATGTAAGTAAGGATAAAATTGAAACGGTCTAGAAACAGTGCCCATCTTACTTGTCTGGATGATAGAGTTTTATTTCTTTTAAGATATTGCAGATTCTTGTGATCTGTGTATACCTGAAATGGATCTTTGGTACCCTCAAGGAGGTGTCGCCAATGTTCCATTGCGGCTTTCATTGCCAATAATTCCTTATCTCCCACTGAATAGTTTCATTCAGCAGGAGTTAACCTTCGGGAAAAATATGCAATAGGAAAATGGATTGTATCACTTTTTCTTTGTTGGGAAAGTATCGCTCCAATTCCTACGTTTGATGCATCTACTTCTAGGATATAAGGTAAATCTGGATCAGGTAATCTTAGAATTGGTGCTTTTATAAATTCTTTCTTTAAATTGTGAAAAGCTTGCTCTGCCTTTTGATCCCATATGAATTTTTGTTTACCTGTTAATTGAGTAAGAGGTTGAACTATTGTAGAAAACTGATTGATAAATTTTCTGTAGAAATTGGTGAACCCTAAAAATCTTTGTAAAGATTTTAATGTAGTGGGTTTGGGCCAATTTTCGATTGCAGTTAATTTATCTTGATCCATTTGTATTCCTTGTGGGGATATAATGTAACCGAGGAACTTTATTGTGTCTTTATGGAATTGACATTTTTCCATTTTGGCATATAGCTTATGGTCTCTTAATGTAGCTAAGACCCATCGAACATGTTTCTTATGATCTGCTAATGTTTTTGAATAAATTAAAATGTCGTCAAGATAGACGATAACACATATGTCCATCAATTCTTTGAAAATCTCATTAATAAAGAATTGAAACGTTGCTGGGGCATTTGTCAGTCCAAATGGCATGACATTATACTGGAATAAGCTATACCTTGTTTTAAAAGCGGTTTTCCACTCATCCCCAGGTCTCATTCTAATTAAATTATAAGCTCCCTTTAAATCTAATTTCGTAAATATGGTTGCGCCTTGGAGTCGCTCAATTATTTCAGGGATGAGTGGTAAAGGGTATCTATTTTTAATTGTGACAGCATTCAGAGCTCGATAGTCAATGATCGGTCTGAGTGTGCCATCTTTATTAGTTACAAAAAATATAGCTGAAGCTATTGGTGATGATGATGGAGAAATAAAGCCCTTTCTCAGGTTTTCATCTAAGTATTCACGTAAGTGTTTTAACTCTTTTTGTGAAAGAGGAAATATCTTACCAGATGGTACCTCAACACCAGGTTTTGTGTCTATAGGACAATCAAAATGTCTATGTGGTGGAAGTGTTTCAGCATTTTTTAAATTAAATACATCAGTGTAATCTTTATAAACTTCAGGTAATATTGAAGTTATCTGTCCAATTGTAACATATGGAAAGCATGTTGTTTGACAGAAATGTGAATTGAAACTAATAATATTATGTACCCAATTTATTGATGGATTGTGTTTCTGTAACCATGGAAAACCAAGGATTATAGGATGTATGGAACTGGGAATGATATCAAAAGATAAAAATTCTTTATGACCGTCTGGTGTAATTGTTAGAAGTGGTATGGTGTGGTGTGTTATAGGACCTTTTAAGATCTGTGTACCATCTATGACTCTCACAAAAACAGGAGAAGATTTCTGCATAATTGGTATTTTATTTATTTGTACTACTGACTCATCTATAAAGATGCCATCTGCACCAGAATCAACGATAGCTTCGTTCTGAACTTGTTGGTTGTCCCACTGTAAAGATAAAGTTATAGATAAATGACAAGTTGTTGTGGGAAGGTCAGAATGAAATTTATATGTCTGCTTACCCTTCTTTTGACGTAGAAGATTAGGACAGGTAGCCACATCATGGTCTTTGTTGGCACAGTACAAACAGAGATTTTCCAGTCTTCTTCTTTGTTTCTCTTCTGCACTGAGGGGTCCCCGAATTGTTCCTATTTCCATTGGTATAGGTGCTACATGTGATCGGTCTCTTTCAACATATGCTTGATAAGGTTTTTTAGGAGTCACTTCCTGTTGATGTTTTTCAAACTTTCTTTCACGGTATCTTCTATCCATGGTGATACACAATTTTATTAGAGTATCAAGAGTTTCTGGGAAATCCACTCTTGATAACTCATCCTTTAAATATTCGGAAAGACCAATTCTAAATTGGTTTTTGAGACTTACTGAATTCCACTGGGAATCAGTAGCCCATAACTGAAAATCAGCTATGTAGTCCTCCACAGGACGTTTTCCCTGTTTTAATGACCTTAGACATAACTCTGCTGTCTGTTGCTTATTCACATCGTCATATAAAATGGCCATGGTACGAAAAAATTCATCTAATGAATTTAGTATTGGATCTTCAGTTTCCAGAAACCTATCTGCCCATGCTCTGGGTTCACCAGATAAATAGGAGATGGCAGTAAAAACTTTTATTTTCTCAGTTCTATAAGTCCTTGGTTTTAATGAGAATAATAGAATACATGCGTTTTTATATTCGCGGAATTTAGTGCGATCTCCAGAAAAAGGTAAGGGAAGATTTACCTGAGGTTCAGGCATCTCATTGGTTTTTTGAGTAATAAACTCATTTATCACTCTTTTAAGAGTGCTATTCTCATTTTTTAACTCAGTTAAACCTTGGGCTAGGATTTCTACTTTCTGATTTAGAGTAGTGATTTGATTAGTCATTTCAGCAGGATCCATGTTAGATCTGAAATTGTAAGTGTAAAACTCATTCAGTTGTATATGTGTTAAAAAATAAAAATTTGTTATAGGCTTGATTATTCTGTGACAGTCTATGATAGAAAAAACTATTATATCTATCACTAGTTCACTGAGTGTATGCTACCATAATCTCCCAATAAACAGAACTAGTATATTGAGAATATAAATGGAAGCAATTTAATCTAAATGGATTTTCTTTTATAGTGGTATTGACAATGTTTGTTTTATCTTCACAAACAAAAGTATCACTGATCTTTTATATAACAGATTCAAATAAAGCAAATAATAATAAGCAAATAACATATAAATGATAAAAAGAAATATGAAGTGATAACGAAAATGAGAATGAACAAAAATGGAATTAGTATAATGTTAGTGTGATGTTATTTGACAAAACAACGGAGGCAGAAAGAAAAAATGGAAGATGTGATAAAATAAAAGAATGTAATGTGTGAGTGGTAAGTATGAGAAACTGCGCAGGCTTATTACTGAATGGTTAGGTTTAAAGTATATGCCAACCGGAATACTATGCATGATAGTTTTACAGAGTCAAACCTTTTTGCGGTGATCCGGTAATAGAATTGTGTTTGGAGATATTTCAGGAGACTGTCAGTAAACAGCGTGAGATTCAGGGTACTGACCAGTGTTTGAGCGCGGAAGTCACAGCTGCTCTGATCTGCGTGAGCGTATCCTTCGATGTCGGGTTTTGCGGGTGACGTCAGCAGTTACTGACTGTGATCACAGCGTAAGTTGCAGCGCTGTTGAGGACTAAAAATATAAGTAGAAATTTTAGGAATCAATGTAAAGGTGAAATACTTTGTAATCCAAATGTATCCGGAATAAACACTAGAAGGAGAACAAAGGAAGTTATATTTAGTAAACTTTAAACAATTTACTGAGGCTTGATGGAGGAGAACAAAAGTATAGGGAGAAAATAGTACTTCCCTTCAGTGATCCAATAATCAAGCAATGGACACTGGGAGTAAGGAACTTTTATAGGGAGTAGAATGGGGAGGAGATTTGACTTAAAGGGGTAGTATGAAAGTCAAATCCTGACAGTAAGTCTACCACGAATAGAGAGCAGATAGTAAGTTCTTACCTCTAACTCACAACCATCTAGCTCTTTCCCTCCAACCACTCGCATCTACCAAAGATCTAACTGAAATTCTTAGATCCTGCATTAGAGAGGAGTTAGCTGAACTCAGACAGGACATGCATGCTCTGGGATTCAGGGTAGAAGCATTGAAAGATAATGAAGCAACAACTTCGGAAGAACTAACTAACATGCAATCCTCGCTCAAACAACAATCAGAGGAAATCTCCATCCTCCACGACAAGATAGAAGATTTGGAGAATCGGAGTAGAAGAAAGAATATTAGGATATGAGGTATCCCAGAAACCATTCTGCCGAAAGACCTCCCAACTTATCTGCCAGAACTCTTTCATCATATGACTGGGGACCCAGCAGCAGCTGATTTCAAATGGGACAGAGCTCACCGGGCACTAAGACCGAGACCACCCGAAAGAGCACCACCTTGGGACATTATTATTAAATTTAAAAATTTCACAGAAAAGGAAGAACTGATGACATCATCAAGAAAATTTCAACCAATAAAATGTAGGGGATTAGTGCTGCAATTCTATGCAGACTTGTCCCTGAGAACACTCCTGAGAAGAAAGGAACTTGCTCCGCTTACAACCCTGCTCAGAATTAAAAAGATCTCATACAGCTGGGGTTTTCCCTTCCACCTTTTGGTCATCCAGGATAATAAAAGAATTATTTGTACTAAACCATCTGAAATATATGACTTTTGCGACCTCATAGGTTTGAACACTCCTGTCCTCACAACTAACTGACCGACCACGGATAGCCCAGAACTCAGACCTCCAGCAAAGAAAACAAAAAGATGGAAACAATCCTCCCTAAGAAGAAAGAAAAATCTTCTACTACAGATCATGCCATGGGACAATCAATCTAGTCAAGCCCAGGGAGTAAATCTTCTGAATCTTCTCATGACCCTTCTAAGGTGGACTGATTTAAGTTCTATTCTATTCATCACGTCATAATGGACGGTATCCTTTTTGTTATATTCCTTTTTAAATATATCTGTTTTTGTTCTATAACCATGCTACCTATCCTAAATTTATTATGGCTAATTTTCAGTACGTATTTGGAGCAGACGGAGAGTAATCTGTGTGCTACATGTATTGACAATACTATTGTTATTTTTAGCATCTTATTTAATTTTGTCAGGAACTAAATACCCATTCACAATGTTTTTACTGCTCAAACACAAAACAACCAAGACTGAATGAACAACTCATTCAACTTCTTAAGCAAATGCTCCCATCAGATCCCTATTATTGTATCTCCTCAGGAGATGAGTTCTCAGCTCCTTAGAGAGGAGCTTCATTTAATTCTTTTAAAATGAACACTTCACAATATACAAACTGTTACTGTTATTGCTGTTATTAATGTTATTATTTGTTTGTTACAAATGGCTATTTACATTTACAAATTAAGGTCTTCTTGCTGTCAAGATATATGTGAAGATTAATATATATATTATTATATATTTGGCTATCAGCACCAAATGATTCATTCATTTATAAGGCATTAAATGCTTTGGCTGACCAAGATTCAATCCTCCCCATTCAGTATGCAAAATTACAATGCGTCCAAGTGTGGACAATAAAACATTTGGTCTACTTAACTTAAAACAGTCACTTCAAAGAAAGACAGATTGTCTCAAAAGATAATCATCTGTAGATTCTATCTATTCCACATCTGAGAACAAAAGACTGTTTCCAAAAGATGTCCCACTTAGGTGTGAATTTAAAATCCCTATCAGATTGTGACCAAAAAATTTTTTCTGTCCCTAAAACATTTGGCCATCAGTCAGTTCAAAGAAGATACATATGCTAACAGACATATGTGATAACAACACAATGGCTCACTGAATCGTTTGAAGCATAATGATATGCAAAGACTAATTATAAATGATGTGTATTGAAGCAATGAAAGTTTGACCAGCAAAAACACATGTTAAAATTAAGCTATTTTAAATTTAATTTTTAATACAGCCTGCATGATTTAAAAAAAAATATATAACAATGTTTAACCTGCTGTATTTTGTATGTGTATATATATATATATATATATATATATATATATATATATATATATATATATGTGTGTGTGTGGGGGGGGTACACATATGTACAGTATATTCAGACACATATTAAACATGGAGACCTGAGAGCTAAAATTTCAAAATGTTTTAGAATATTTTAGGATTTAAAATGAGCATTCTAACAATTATTTCTTTACTTGCAGACAACAATTGGACATGGGCATCAATTTATATATTCAGGAATAAGTACACTGAATATAAAACATGCTGTGTTTGTATATAAATGTGGGGAAATGACCTGGTGACATTTTAAATGGATTTTAAGCTAATCAGTTAGCAGTATAAATTACTTTGATATAATATAATGTTAAAAACATACAGTGTTTGGTATTGGGGTAATCAGAAAATTGACATGATGCTATCCTGTCTGGAATTCAGGTTGTGATTGATGCAAAAAGTTATGGTATGATAAATAATCACTTTAAAAGAATGTATTAAATTGTTGAAAATGTTGGATGGTGAGGTGTATTTGTTGGTTGTCTGCTACCCCCTAGGGGATTGGAATGGTATGACAGCCAAATACATTTTCTATTAGGACACACATACAGAGCCAATGAGGGAGCATTCCCCAAACGAATCCAATGAGAAGGGACAAGCATCGTGGGCGTGAACGAAAAAGATCATCACTGATTATATAACGAATAGCTAAATTCAAGACAGGGGAGTTTTTTTTTGGTGATCTGCTTGTCACTAGTGATTGATAACTGGCAGCCATTCTCTTGGGGATACAATCATTTAAGCAAGGATCTGAAAACTCACCTTGATCTATGCGATAACTTTCCTTCAAATGAGATGATCTAAAGATATTTGGAAAAGACAACTACAAATTGGCTCAAATTGGTGATGTATGATTGTTCTAATTTTTAATATTTTAAACAAAGGTAATTGGTAAGACCATAGTCATATTGTAGTTAATAGATTTAAAGGGGCACTCAGTATTTTAAACTGTGTCCATAGTCCTGTATAGTGTTAAGTTTGTCTTTTGTATGCTAAGCTGTTTATCTGGCAAATATATATATATATATATATATATATATATATATATATATATGTTTTAGAATTTGTCTTAATTGTAGGTAACTAAGAATTTAATTCAACTTAGATAAATTGGCATAGAGTTTGGTTCTTGGCACAAATAATATATACAATTTCTGATGTTTTAAATTGGAATTATATAGGATAAATTGTGGCTAAATAGCAGATTGTATTGCTGAATGTTTTGTGGCTTATATCTTAGTCTCATTGTGATATTTTAAATGCAACTGATTTGGGAGGCTATTATGAATAAGGCAACTTTTATGAACTTTGCATAGCATATTTTAAATGTGTATTAGTTTTAAATGTGTATAGTATTGACTCATATCCTTGTTCCTACAAATATATTTCAATGTGTTTATAAATATTAACTAATAAAAAGAATTCAGGAATCTATATTAATTTTATGGTTTTTGGTATATGCACATGTTATTGGGGTTTAATTTAAAGGATAATTATTAAATATATTGTGTTATAACCCGGCCATATACTGACATTGCTTAGATGAAGCGACTTATTTAAAAAAAAATTTTAATAAATGGCACATATACGTAATCATCCACTGATCATTATCTCACAGAACGCAAAGGTTTTTCAAACACCCCAAAAAAGAAAACAAGCGCTGATAGATTTTAAACGTACAGGAGACTCATTTCCGCCCTAGTAAAGAACCAAAGTATTTTGATACTAATTATGACACCCACTACCATAGCTCTTATAATTCTAGACACAATGGTGTCAGCATTTTATTAAAAAGGGGGATTCCATTTCTAGAAAAACAAGTAGAAAGGGATAGAGTAGGTAGATACTTAGCAATCAAGGGCCTCTTATATGGAAGCCTAGTTACTATTATTAATATCTATTCACCCAACCAAACTACTTCTAAATTTTTTAGATCCATTTTCAATAAAATACTAGACTTCACCCAGGGAACCACGATAGTTGGAGACAACCTTAACTTCCCATTCAACCCCAAAATGGATTCCTCTAACTCCAAGATAACAATACCGCAAAAAAAAAAAAACTTAAATCTTTATGGTTTAATTTTACTAATCTACATCTTCATGATACTTGGAGATATCATAATCCCCAGAAAAGGGATTACTCCTTTTTTTCCCACCCCAATAAGTCCTACTCCAGACTTGATTATCTATTCGTGGACCAAATAGGCCTACAGTATATTTCAAAAGCGCACATCACTCACACATCCTGGTCCGACCACTCGGCTGTGATACTCAAATTAAATTGGCCCACCAAACCAGACTCTACCAATATACATAAGATTGTAGAATCATTACAAGAATTTTTCGCCATCAATAATACCCCAGACATTGATGACTTTTCTCTATGGGAAGCACATAAATGCTACATTAGGGGGGACTTCATACGAATCTAATCGTATATAAATAAACAAAGAATTGGTAAATACAATACCCTTTCCTCCACTTTATCTAAACCAGATCATCATCATAAATTAAATCCCTCAGATGATGACATCCTCAAACAGCTATCAGATACCAGAGAACAATTGCAAAATTTATTGAATAAAAAGGCACAACAAACAGCTCTCTTTTTGAAAAGAAAATTCTTTACAGAAAGTAACAAGGCTGGTAGGCTTTTAGCTAGAGCCCTTAGACAAAAAACCATCAAATCTTATATTCATGAACTGAAAGACAAAAAGGGGAAAATTGTTAAAACCACAAAAGACATAGGCCAAATATTTACAAATTACTATACTGATCTGTATAACCTACCAGATAAATCCTCAAGCACAACATTTCTAGATCAGTGCACAAACTATATTCAAAATGCAGGCATTCCGTGCCTCACTCCAGATATGAAAACCATGCTAGATCAACCTATCTCAAAAAAATAAATTCTAGATGTCATCAAAAATTAAAAAAATCAAAAAAGTCCTGGCCCAGATGGTTTTACCTTGAAATATTATAAAACTTTCCAAGATATACTTATACCACACTTGTTAACACTTTTCCACAGAACAGACTCCGGAAGTCCTTTTCCACCTCAAATGCTCGAAGCTAGGATAACTGTAACTACTAAACCAGGTAAACCAGAGAATTACAGGCCCATTTCATTACTGAATCTGGATATAAAAATATATGCAAAAATCTTAGCCAACAGAATCAATAACTTTTTACCTAATTTAATTTACCTTAACCAAGTAGGCTTTATCCCAAGGAGAGAGGCACGAGACAATACGAACAAAATTTTACAGATTATTGATTATGCTAAAAACAAAGAAATTTAGGTTGTCATTTTGGATATGGACTCTGAAAAAGCCTTTGATAGACTGAATTGGCAATTTTTGAAATTTTCACTTCATCATTTTGGCTTCAGCAACTCCTTTATTGACTGTATCTTCTCTCTTTATAATAACCCCCACGCTACAATTAAATATAATAACACTCTCTCTCACCGGTTTCAAATACGTAACGGAACAAGACAGGGATGTCCATTATCTCCCTTGTTATTCGTGCTCGCTATTGAGGTCTTAGCATCGCATATTAGATTAGACAGCGCTATCAAAGGAATACAAATAGGAGATTTAACATTTAAAATTTTACTTTAAGGGGACGATGTCCTATTCACACTTTCCAATCCAAATTATTCCCTCCCGGCGGTACTAAACGCCCTTCAGACATATGGATACTACTCAAATTTTTCCATAAACCACTCAAAATCAGAAATGATGGGAATATTAATAGATAACCAATCCCTTCAATATTTCCAGCAAACTTACAATTTGCAATATCAAAGTCACTCCATAAAATATTTAGGCATCCAACTAGCTATAGATTAAAGGGATCTTACGAAATTAAACTATGACAAGCTGCTGACTGACACAACTAAAGAACTAGATAAATGGAAACAAAACCCCTTTCTTGGTTGGGTTGTATACATGCGATAAAGATTACCATCATACCTAGAATTTTATATAATTTCCAGACCCTACCTATCCCACTCCCTGATTCCTATGTACATAAACTCCAATCCCTATTACTTAAATATATTTGGCAAAACACGACCCCTTTTATATCTTAATCCACCCTGTTCCTTCCAAGAAGCGGTGGAGGTTTGGGTGTACCCTGCTTAATAAAATACTGCAGAGCAGCAATCCTCCAAAGAATAGTGGATTGGTGTAAAAATGCAAAACATAAAGAATGGGTCCAGTTGGACCAACATCTACTACAAGAAAAGCAATTAGGAGGCAGGTGCTGGCTCCCGATGAAAACGTGGCCCAAAAACCCATGTACCTATCCCATTATTCATGAACTATTCCTAACCTGGAAAACTATTCTCATTGCACCAACCCATATCTACACGTTGCAATCTCCATTTACTCCCCTTTTTCTGGATGAGGCTTTACCATTCTCAGACTGCCTACAACACTCCCCAATAGTTACACTGAATGACACAGGACCTTTTTGCACACTCTCAAATGGGGAAAGGTTAAAAACTAGCTTAGAATTGATTGATAGTGGGCTAGGCTCTTTTAAGGCTTGGCTCACATATCACCAACTTCAACATTTCACCTCAACACCCCCCAACAAACACAATCTCTTTAGACAACGATACCCTTTTGAGATGTTATGTTCAGGAAATGTTTCCAACAATGGCAGTCTTTCCGTAATATACAAATTACTAATAACATCACAGCCCACAACGCTACCATCATATACTAATGCATGGTCACGCGAACTCATGTCCCCCCCATCTAGGGATGAATGGAAAGCTATCTTTCAATGCACAGTGAAGGCATCTATATCTGCATCAATACTAAAAACTAATTATAAAGTATTACTGAGATGGTACCTGACCCCCAATAGAATTAAAGCTATCTTTCCCAGCTCCTCTGATAGATGTTGGAGGGAATGTGGAGAGAGAGGTACCCTCATTCACATATGGTGGTCATGTCCTATCATAGCTAAATTTTGGACAGAGGTAATAGAAAAAAACAAATACATTTCTATCCACACATATATCTTTAGATCCGACTACTGTCCTACTACATAAACCAGTTTCCAAATTACCCAAATCCCACAGTAATGCTTTACTCATTCTTTTAAATAGTGCTAAACAAGTTATTCCACGTCATTGGAAACAAACTACAGTTCCCACCATCTCAGAATGGCTTTCACAAGTACGCTCTACATTTATGTTGGAAAGATTACACTATCAAATACTTGATCAGATGGAGCTATACTCTAGTATAGCCACTATCTTAAACATAGAAATATAAATTTAAAATTTCTCACTATACATAGAAACTAAATGCTTATATATTCAGCCGAAAAATAATAATATTATTATTATGATTATGTTGTTTTATTTTTCCCTTTTGAGCAAAGAATGACCTTATGCTTGTTTTTTTCCGCGTGTGCTATGCTATTTAAATATATAGTCCACTGTTGACGTCCATTTCTCTGTTGTTTCTTGATTCTGGGTCCATACGGAATCCCTAGCTGCAAAACACCACCATGGAGACAAAGACATTTTCTTTTTCTTTTTTTTCTTTTACTACCCCCTGAAATTACGATCTAAATCTAATGGAATCTCAAAATATCAGGGGGAAAAGTATTTAAGATGGTTGGATGTCAAATATTTATTTATGCCCTTTGTTTTTCTGCTCTTTTTGTAACATCTTTTGGAAAATGCTGAATAAAAATTATAAAAAAAAAAAAACTTTTGTCAAGTTTGTTTAACCACCATAATGCAGTAAAAGTTGCTGAACTATCGTTCGGATCCATTCTTTGCTTTCCATGCTGGTACCAGCCCCAGACCTGGACTCTGGGTAATCTATGACTGTTTCCTATGATGTTTGTCTTCAGAACATAAAGACTATCCGTCTCTTACACTGTTTTTGAAGTTTTTATTCTTCCTGCGCTAAAGGTCAGTACTAGTCTGAGACTAAAGCTAAAACCAAAAGGGTGGATATATTAAAAATAATAAAATTAATAAATGGATATATATATATCTAAAGATCAGATTTAATTTGTAATTCCATAAATTATTAAAACTGGATATTGAAATAGATAAAATTTTCGGTATAAACCTTTCTCAAGCTTGAGAAAGGTTTATACTGAAACGCGTTGATTCTGTTATTGGCTCAGTCATGCCACCGTAGTCTGATACGTCAGACCTCAGTCATTCACCTCCTGAAACAGGAACCAAATGAGAGGCTGTAAAGGAAACGCCAGAGGCGGCGCATCACCCTTGTCGAGCAGTTTAAACATATTCGGAACTAATACTTCATAAAAACAACCCACCAGAGCAATATCGTGGATTCCCCTTGAATAAAATACCGGTTCAACGGGTGTGCCTAAAAGTGGATATTAATTCTACGTGATTCAAACTGTATGTATATTGCCACCTTATTTTACATTTTTCATCTGTCTATGCAAAGGCTACATCAGGTCTTATAAAGACGGACTTGGAATATTCATAATTAACTCCTCTGCTTAACCATTTCAGCTTTTAAAGTTTTGGAAGTGCAAACATTTAGCCCTTGGCTGTGATCTGTGTGCAATTAGGACTTTCAGCTTGCTTTGCATGACTTGCTTATTTTGCTTATTTTTGGCTAGATTTAGAGTTTTGTCGGTAACGACCCGCGTAGCTAACGCTGGCTTTCCCCCCCCCCGCACCTTTTAAATACCGCTGGTATTTAGAGTTCACAGAAGGGCTGCGTTAGGCTCCAAAAAGGGAGCGTATAGCATATTTACCGCCATTGCAACTCTAAATAACAGCGGTGCTTACGGACGCGGCCAGCTTCAAAAACGTGCTCGTGCACGATTCCCCCATAGAAAACAATGGGGCAGTTTGAGCTGAAAAAAACCTAACACCTGCAAAAAAGCAGCGTTAAGCTCTTAACGCAGCCCCATTGTTTCCTATGGGGAAACACTTCCTAAGTCTGCACCTAACACCCTAACATGTACCCCAAGTCTAAACACCCCTAACCTTACACTTATTAACCCCGAATCTGCCGCCCCCACTATCGCTGACCCCTGCATATTATTATTTACCCCTAATCTGCCGCTCCGTACACCGCCGCCACCTACATTATACCTATGTACCCCTAATCTGCTGCCCCTAACACCGCCGACCCCTATATTATAAGCCCCCCACAACGTCGCCGCCAGCTACCTACAATAATTAACCCCTAATCTGCCGACCGGACCTCACCGCTACTATAATAAGTGTATTAACCCCTAATCCGCCTCACTAACCCTATAATAAATAGTATTAACCCCTAATCTGCCCTCTCTAACATCGCTGACACCTAACTTCAAGTATTAACCCCTAATCTGCCAACCGGACCTCACCACTACTCTAATAAATGTATTAACCCCTAAAGCTAAGTCTAACCCTAACACTAACACCCCCCTAAGTTAAATATAATTTAAATCTAACAAAATAAATTAACTCTTATTAAATAAATTATTCCTATTTAAAACTAAATACTTACCTGTAAAATAAACCCTAATATAGCTACAATATAAATTATAATTATATTGTAGCTATTTTAGGATTAATATTTATTTTACAGGCAACTTTGTAATTATTTTAACCAGGTACAATAGCTATTAAATAGTTAATAACTATTTAATAGCTACCTAGTTAAAATAATTACAAAATTACCTGTAAAATAAATCCTAACCTAAGTTACAATTAAACCTAATACTACACTATCATTAAATTAATTAAATAAACTATCTACAAATAACTACAAATAAATACAATTAAATAAACTAACTAAAGTACAAAAAATAAAAAAAGCTAAGTTACAAAAAATAAAAAAAATAATTACAAACATAATAAAAATATTACAACAATTTTAAGCTAATTACACCTACTCTAAGCTCCCTAATAAAATAACAAAGCCCCCCAAAATAAAAAAATGCCCTACCCTATTCTAAAATTAAAATAGAAAAGCTCTTTTACCTTACCAGCCCTTAAAAGGGCCTTTTGCGGGGCATGCCCCAAAGAATTCAGCTCTTTTGCCAGTAAAAATAAACACAATACCCCCCCCAACATTACAAACCACCACCCACATACCCCTAATCTAACCCAAACCCCCCTTAAATAAACCTAACACTAAGCCCCTGAAGATCTTCCTACCTTATCTTCACCTCGCCAGGTATCACCGATCCGTCCAGGCTCCGAAATCTTCATCCAAGCCCAAGCGGGGGCTGAAGATCCATCATCCGGCTGAAGTCTTCTATCAAGCGGCAAGAAGAAGTCCAGAAGAGGCTCCAAAGTCTTCATCCTATCCGGGCAGAAGAGGAGATCTGGACCGGCAACCATCTTCATCCAAGCGCCATCTTCTATCTTCATCCGATGACGAGCGGCTCCATCTTGAAGACCTCCGGCGCAGATCCATCCTCTTCTTCCGACGTCCTAAGTCCGAATGAAGGTTTCTTTAAATGACGTCATCCAAGATGGCGTCCCTCGAATTCCGATTGGCTGATAGGATTCTATCAGCCAATCGGAATTAAGGTAGGAAAAATCTGATTGGCTGATGGATGGTTAAGGGGGGTGTTAGTGTTAGGGTTAGACTTAGCTTTAGGAGTTAATACATTTATTAGAGTAGCGGTGAGGTCCGGTCGGCAAATTAGGGGTTAATCCTTGAATTTAGGTGTCGGCGATGTTAGGGAGGGCAGATTAGGGGTTAATACTATTTATTATAGGGTTAGTGAGGCGGGAGTGAGGCGGATTAGGGGTTAATAACTTTATTATAGTAGCGGTGAGGTCCGGTCGGCAGATTAGGGGTTAATAATTGTAGGTAAGGTAGCAGCGGCGTTGGTGGCGGCAGATTAGGGGTTAATAAATATAATATAGGGGTCGGCGATGTTAGGGGCAGCAGATTAGGGGTACATAGGGATAATGTAGGTTGCAGCGGTGTGCGGTCGGCAGATTAGGGGTTAAATTTTTTTATTAGAGTGGCGGCGATGTGGGGGGGCCTCGGTTTAGGGGTACATAGGTAGTTTATGGGTGTTAGTGTACTTTAGAGCACAGTAGTTAAGAGCTTTATGAACCGGCGTTAGCCCATAAAGCTCTTAACTCCTGACTTTTTTCTGCGGCTGGAGTTTTGTCGTTAGATTTCTAACGCTCACTTCAGCCAAGACTCTAAATACCGGCGTTAGAAAGATCCCATTGAAAAGATAGGATACGCAATTGACGTAAGGGGATCTGCGGTATGGAAAAGTCGTGGCTGCAAAGTGAGCGTTAGACCCTTTCCTGACTGACTCTAAATACCAGCGGGCGGTAAAAACCAGCGTTAGGAGCCTCTAACGCTGGTTTTGACGGCTAACGCCAAACTCTAAATCTAGGCGTATGTTTTTTAACTGCTTGAAATTCTTGCTTATTTCAACTGCTGAAACCCTTGGCTATTTAAATATACTTATATATA
Organism: Bombina bombina; assembly: GCF_027579735.1. NCBI lineage: Eukaryota > Metazoa > Chordata > Amphibia > Anura > Bombinatoridae > Bombina > Bombina bombina. The sequence continues at coordinate 5,522,247 of NC_069499.1, forward strand.
AGTCTGATACTTCAGATGTGTTTTTATCATATCGCTCAAACATTGTGTTAATAATATTATTTCCATCATCCCTATACTAACTCACTCTATACACTAATCAGTATCCCTTCTTTTTCCTCTATCATCAATTTTTATTTTTCATATTTATATTTATATCTATGTATTTTTAAATGTTGTGATTTTTTATGCAATTTTGTGTAATATACCTTTTGTGTTCAGGGAATTTTTATCTATTTCAATATCCAGTTTTAATAATTTATGGAATTACAAATTAAATCTGATCTTTAGATATATATATATCCATTTATTAATTTTATTATTTTTAATATATCCACCCTTTTGGTTTTAGCTTTAGTCTCAGACTAGTTCTGACCTTTAGCGCAGGAAGGATAAAAACTTCAAAAATTATCTCTTTTCTAGTATCTCTCTGGGGACTATTAATATCATCCTGTTTTCCTTTGGGTGTGGTCTTTCCCTCTCTGCTTTCAGCGCTCTCTCATCCCTCTTTCTAAATACCTGTTACGCTGTTACAGAGTCATCCACAGCTAAATTAGGGGAGTATTGTTTTAATTGTTTACTTATATTGCTTGTTTTGTATTCTCTTGTAATTGTGATATTTTTATTGATCATATTAGTTACAAGAAGTCATATAGCTTTGTCTGCCTTATGTGTATTAGTACACATTATAATTTATGTACTTAAACAAAGTAACCCTCCATTATTATTATTATCGGTTATTTGTAGAGCGCCAACAGATTCCGCAGCGCTACACCATATAAGTGTAACGCTAAACCTTGCAGTATTGTAACCTATTGAATGACCCACTGAGTATAGAGAATATGGTTGCACCTTTATAGTTTGAAGACACGTCTCATCTAGAAATTTATATCAATTATACAGAGAAATATGAGTTTTGGGAGTAATATAATTATAGTGATATTGATGGTATATTTTCTACCTACAATGGCTCTTATTGGAGCTGTGTTATGAAAGCAAATGTATTTTTCCCTTTATTAACTGGTATGGTTTCTGCTATTTGAGTTTTGTAATTCCAGGTGTTTGTCAGCGAAAAGGAATTATCTTACTATAAAGATGTGTTTACCTTTAAAGAGATTGTGTAGTTTTAATAATGTTATGACTGTATTATTTCCTCATACAGGAGTGTGAGATAATTAATGAATTTTAAAGAAAATGTTTTTATTGACTGTTTTACTTTTCACTTTATTGCAGGGCCGGCCTTAGCACAAGTTACTTAGCATGGCCATACAGCCTCAGTTTAATTTGCTTATATCATTTAAATTGTATAGAGAAGCTGTGAGTTATTCTCTGTAAAAGTATCAATGTATTTAGTTTGAATTCTATATCCACAATGTTTTCCTGGTTTTAAATGACATAGGATAAGTTAAGCTATTAAAGGAAATTGTGATGCTTACAAAAAGGTGAAAGAAGTTTTGTTGGACATAATTGTGATTGTATCAGGGTGTGTGCTCATCTTGTGCTGTTTTGTTTCCTTCTTAGACTCCTTCTGACTCGAGTGTCTGTTGCTATGAGAATCCACCTGTTCCCTTGTCTACCCCATGAACAAACCATCAGACTTCCAGCATCTACCTGCAGATGGACACTGGCAAAGCACCCCTACTGCAAATGGACTATGGTATTGAAGCAAAGTGTCTGAGGGAGGTGGAGCTCTAAGAGGACAAAGATTGTTCTTAAAGTGATCAGAGGCCACCCAGAGATACTTGTGCTGTTCCCATATCATGCTTCACTGTGGAGAGTGTACAGAGCAGGAAACTGTCTATGCTATTGGGGGGTGCTAGCTATGCAGGTTGAGAAATAAAGATGCAGCGTTGTTTGGGGGTAGATAGGGGGCTGGTTGGGTCTTTGTGCAGATAGACCAGTAGTTTGGGGATGCTGGGAGGTAGACGGAGAGTATTGGAGGGACCGCACCTACGAGCAGTGACAAATTATGCCCTATTGGCCTATTCAAATTTTGTCTATATATTATAGCAGTAAATGTAAATACATTTCTCTACATTATTATAACATAGATTCATGTTATACTGAAGTATTAGGTTTATATTGTTGTTAATAGATTTACTTAATTTCTGTGCCTTTTATATAGTCATTCAATTTTCATACGGCTAGATTACGAGTTGTGCGTTACGGTAAAAAAGCAGGGTTAAGAGGTCCTAACGCTGCTTTTTTACGCCCGCTGGTATTACGAGTCTTGCAGGTTTAGGGTCACCGCGCACTTCTTTGGCCTTACCGCAAAACGACTTACGTAAACTTTGTAAAGTCTTTTTTCTATGGGACTTCCATAGTGACGGTATTACCAGTCTGTCCTGGGAGGCCAAAAAGTGAGCGGTGCACTCTACCCTGTCAAGATCCGTAACACATTTAAAAGTCAGTAGTTAAGAGTTTTATGGTACAACACCGTAACATAAAACTCATAACTAAAGTGCTAAAAAGTACACAAACACCCATAAACTACCTATTAACCCCTAAACCGAGGCCCTCCAGCAAATACTTAAAAATGTTAACCCCTAATCTGCTGACCCCGGACACGGCCACCACCTACATTATATGTATGAACCCCTAATCTGCTGACCCCAACATCGCCGACACCTACATTATATTTATTAACCCCAAATATGCCGCCCCCAATGTCGCCACCACCTACCTACACTTATTGACCCCTAATCTGCCGCCCCCAACGTCACCGACACTATAATAAACATATTAACTCCTAAACCGCCGCACTCCCGCCTCGCAAACATTAGTTAAATATTATTAACCCCTAATCTGCCGCCCCTAACATCGCCGCCACCTACCTACATTTATTAACCCCTAATCTACCGCTCCAATGTCGCGCCACTATATTAAAGTTATTAACCCCTAAACATAAGTCTAACCCTAAACCTAACACCCCCTAACTTAAATATAATTCAGATAAATCTAAATAAATATTACTATCATTAACTAAATTATTCTTATTTAAAACTAAATACTTACCTATCAAATAAACCCTAAGATAGCTACAATATAACTAATAGTTATATTGTATCTAGCTTAGGTTTTATTTTTATTTTACAGACAAGTTTGTATTTATTTTAACTAGGTACAATAGTTATTAAATAGTTATTAATTATTTAATAACTACCTAGTTAAAATAAAGACAAATTTACCTGTAAAATAAAACCTAACCTAAGTTACACTAACACCTAACACTACACTATAATTAAATAAATTAACTAAATTAAATACAATTACCTACATTAAATTAAATTAGCTAAAGTACCAAAAAACCCCACTAAATTACAGAAAATAATAAACAAATTACAGAAATTTAAACTAATTACACCTAATCTAATAGCCCTATTAAAATAAAAAAGCCCCCCCAAAATAAAAAAAAACCCTAGCCTAAACTAAACTACAAATAGCCCTTAAAAGGGCCTTTTGCGGGGCATTGCCCCAAAGTAATCAGCTCTTTTACCTGTAAAAAAAAATACAAACAACCCCCCAACAGTAAAACCCACCACCTACACAGCCAACCCCCCAAATAAAATACTATCTAAAAAAACTAAGCTCCCCATTGCCCTGAAAAGGGCATTTGGATGGGCATTGCCCTTAAAAGGGCAGTTAGCTCTTTTGCCGCCCAAACCCTAATCTAAAAAATTAAACCCACCCAATACACCCTTAAAAAAACCTAACACTAACCCCCTGAAGATCGACTTACCGGGAGACGTCTTCATCCAAGCCGGGCAAAGTGGTTCTCCAGATCGGCAGAAGTCTTCATCCAAGCTGGGCAGAAGTGCTCCTCCAGACGGGCAGAAGTCTTCATGCAGACGGCATCTTCTATCTTCATCCATCCAGCGCAGAGCGGGTCCATCTTCAAGACATCCGACGCAGAACATCCTCTTCATCCAACGACTAAAAAAGAATGAAGGTACCTTTAAGTGATGTCATCCAAGATGGCGTCCCTTAGATTCCGATTGGCTGATAGAATTCTATCAGCCAATCGGAATTAAGGTAGAAAAAATCTGATTGGCTGATGCAATCAGCCAATAGGATTGAAGTTCAATCCTATTGGCTGATCCAATCAGCCAATAGGATTGAGCTCACATTCTATTGGCTGATTGGAACAGCCAATAGAATGCAAGCTCAATCCTATTGGCTGATTGGATTTTTTCTACCTTAATTCCTATATCGGAATCTAAGGGACGCCATCTTAATTCTGTTTTAGTCGTCGGATGAAGAGGATGCTCTGCGTTGGATGTCTTGAAGATGGACCCCCTCCGGATGGATGAAGATAGAAGATGCGGTCTGGATGTAGACTTCTGCCCATCTGGAGGACCACTTCGCCCGGCTTGGATGAAGACGTCTCCCGCTAAGTCGATCTTCAGGGGGTTAGTGTTAGGTTTTTTTTTAAGGGTGTATTGGGTGGGTTTTATTTTTTAGATTAGGGTTTGGGCGGCAAAAGAGCTAACTGCAATGCCCATCCAAATGCCCTTTTCAGGGTATTGGGGAGCTTAGGTTTTTTTAACTAATATTTTATTTGGGAGGTTGGTTGCGTGGGGGGTGGGTTTTACTGTTGGGGGGTTGTTTGTATTTTTTTACAGGTAAAAGAGCTGATTACTTTGGGGCAATGCCCCGCAAAAGGCCCTTTTAAGGGCTATTGGTGGTTTAGTTTAGTCTAGGGTTTTTTTTATTTTGGGGGGCTTTTTTATTTTAATAGGGCTATTAGATTAGGTGTAATTAGCTTAAATTTCTGTAATTTGTTTATTATTTTCTGTAATTTAGTGTTTGTTTTTTATTGGTACTTTAGCGAATTTAATTTAATGTAGGTAATTGTATTTAATTTAGTTAATTTATTTAATTGTAGTGTAGTGTTAGGTGCTAGTGTAACTTAGGTTAGGTTTTATTTTACAGGTAAATTTGTATTTATTTTAGCTAGGTAGTTATTAAATAGTTCATAACTATTTAATAACTATTCTACCTAGTTAAAATAAATACAAACTTGCCTGTAAAATAAAAATAAACCCTAAGATAGCTACAATGTAACTATTAGTTATATTGTAGCTATCTTAGGGTTTATTTTATAGGTAAGTATTTAGTTTTAAATAGGAATAATTTAGGTAATGATAGTAATATTTATTTAAATTATATTTATGTTAGGGGGTGTTAGGTTTAGGGTTAGACTTAGGTTTAGGGGTTAATAACTTTAATAGAGTGGCAGCGACGTTGGGGGCAGCAGATTAGGTGTTAATAAATGTAGGTAGGTGGCGTCGATGTTAGGGCCGGCAGATTAGGGGTTAATAATATTTAACTAATGTTTGTGAGGTGGGAGTGCGGCGGTTTAGGGGTTTTATGTTTATTATAGTGGCTGCGACGTTGGGGGCGGCAGATTAGGGGTTAATAAATGTAGGTAGGTGGCGTCGATGTTAGGGCCGGCAGATTAGGGGTTAATAAGTGTAGGTAGGTGTCGGCGACATTGGGGGCAGCAGATTAGGGGTTAATAAATATAATGTAGGTGTCGGCGATGTTGGAGACAGCAGATTAGGGGTTCATAAGTATAATGTAGATGGCGGCGGTGTCTGGAGCGGCAGATTAGGGGTAAATAATATAATGTAGGTGTCGGCAATGTCGGGGGCGGCAGATTAGGGGTTAATAAGTGTAAGATTAGGGGTGTTTAGACTCTGGATTCATGTTAGGGTGTTAGGTGTAAACATAAATTTTATTTCCCCATAGGAATCAATCGGGCTGCGTTAAGGAGTTTTCCACTGCTTTTTTGCAGGTGTTAGGTTTTTTTTCAGCCGGCTCTCCCCGTTGATTCCTATGGGGAAATCGTGCAGGATCACGTACAACCAGCTCACCGCTGACTTAAGCAGCACTGGTATTGGACTGCGGTAATGAGCAAAATTTTGCTCAACGCTCACTTCTTGCCTTTTAACAACGGGTTTCTGAAAACTCGTAATACCAGAGCTGCAGGTAAGTGAGCGGTGAAAAAAAACTGCTCGTTAGCACCGCACAGCCTCTAACGCAAAAATCGTAATCTAGGTGATAGTATGTTATTCTGTTATAATAAAAGGGTAAAATGTAAGAATATATTTAGCATTACTGACGCCATTTTGTGTAACCACTATTTTAAGATGTGTTTATTATATTGCATTATAATGTAGTTCATTATTGTGTTGAAGAATAATATGCTGATATTAGAAATACTTGTATTTCAAGAATGGCCTTGTAATGTCCTTAGAGATGCGCCCGGATACACTGTTATCTAAAACTGTTAGTTTCTTGGTATGATTCTTTGTCTTATATTTTACTGTGCCCCTTTGTTCTAACGTATGCTATGTAAAATGGTGTGATTTATGATACGTCATTGTTTAACCCCATATACTGTAACCATTTTCTATAAAAGTATTGTACATGTTATAATAAACAGAACAGTGATTAGATTTTTCTTGCTGCGTGTCTGATTTCTGTTCCTGAGATATCTCATCAAGTAACCCATTCAGTTCCAGGTGAAGGTGTAGAATAATGCTAAGTGCTAACTGACAACCCCCCGTTAAGATAAAGTCTAACAAGACTTTAAAAACCTACCGTTGTTTGCTTATTTTAAGAAATGCTCATGATATACACAAGAGAGGAGAGAAATATAATATTTTAATTAATACATATTTTAAACAACATTTGCAATAAACTTTAATTATTTGTTCTGCACCATTACCTGTAATAATAACTTTGTAGACTTTCCACTTATGAGAATTGGAAGTGCACACCAAACTACATAAGCCTAACCGTGGTAAATATCTGCTCCTTATTGGTCTCAGCAAAGGGGAATAAAAACTCTAAAACAATACAAGTTTTGAAAACAAGCTTATGGGTCCTATTTATTAATGTGCAATTGGACATGATCCGATATTGCGGATCATGTCCACTGCACATCGATAAATGCCGACAGCATACGCTGTCAGCATTTATCATTGCACCAGCAGTTCTTGTGAACTGCAGGTGCAACGCCGTCCCCTGCAGATTTGCGGCCAATCGGTCGCCAGCAGGGTTGTCAATCAACCCAATCGTATTGGATCAGGTTGATTTTCGGCGATGTTTGTCCGCCGCATCAGAGCAGGCGGACAGGTTATGGAGCAGCGGCTTTAGACCACTGCTTTATTACTTGTGTTTCTGGCGAGCCTGAATGCTCCATACGGAGCTTTATAAATATGCCCCATTGTGTCTACTCATGTAATGTCTGGATCCTAGAAAGGGAAGGCACTGAAAAACAATTACTGCAAACAAGGTGTTAATATGTTCAAAAAAAACAATAGTTGGCTGGTAAGTTCATTTATTTCTGAGTAATTACTAACGCCTAGATTTAGAGTTCTGCGGCCAAAGGGGTGCGTTAGCGACGCGTGCTTTTTTTCCCCCGCACCTTTTAAATACCGCTGGTATTTAGAGTTCACAGAATGGCTGGCTTTTCAGTGCGTTAGGCTCCAAAAAGGGAGCATAGAGCATAATTTAACGCCACTGCAACTCTAGATACCAGCGGTGCTTACGGACGCGGCCAGCTTAAAAAACGTGCTCGTGCACGATATCCCCATAGAAAACAATGGGGCAGTTTGAGCTGAAAAAAAACCTAACACCTGCAAAAAAGCAGCGTTCAGCTCTTAACGCAGCCCCATTGTTTTCTATGGGGAAACACTTCCTACGTCTGCACCTAACACTCTAACATGTACCCCGAGTCTAAACACCCCTAACCTTACACTTATTAACCCCTAATCTGCCGCCCCCGCTATCGCTGACCCCTGCATATTATTATTAACCCCTAATCTTCCGCTCCGTATACCGCCGCAGCATACATTATAGTTATGTACCCCTAATCTGCTGCCCCTAACACCGCCGACCCCTATATTATATTTATTAACCCCTAATCTGCCCCCCACAACGTCGCCGCCAGCTACCTACAATAATTAACCCCTAATCTGCCGAGCGGAGCTGAGCGCTACTATAATAAATTTTTTAACCCCTAAAGCTAATTCTAACCCTAACCCTAACACCCCCCTAAATTAAATATAATTTAAATCTAACGAAATAAATTAACTCTTATTAAATAAATTATTCCTATTTAAAGCTAAATACTTACCTGTAAAATAAACCCTAATATAGCTACAATATAAATTATAATTATATTATAGCTATTTTAGGATTTATATTTATTTTACAGGCAACTTTGTATTTATTTTAACCAGGTACAATAGCTATTAAATAGTTAAGAACTATTTAATAGTTACCTAGTTAAAATAATTACAAATTTACCTGTAAAATAAATCCTAACCTAAGTTACAATTAAACCTAACACTACACTATCAATAAATTAATTAAATAAAATACCTACAATTACCTACAATTAAACCTAACACTACCCTATCAATAAATTAATTAAATACAATACCTACAAATAAATACAATTAAATAAACTAACTAAAGTACAAAAAATAAAAAAGAACTAAGTTAGAAAAAATAAAAAAATATTTACAAACATTAGAAAAATATTACAACAATTTTAAACTAATTACACCTACCCTAAGCCCCCTAATAAAATAACAAAGACCCCCAAAATAAAAAAAATGCCCTACCCTAAATTACAAAAGTTCAAAGCTCTTTTACCTTACCAGCCCTTAAAAGGACCTTTTGTGGGGCATGCCCCAAAGAATTTAGCTCTTTTGCCTGTAAAAAAAAACATACAATACCCCCCCCAACATTAAAACCCACCACCCACATACCCCTAATCTAACCCAAACCCCCCTTAAATAAACCTAACACTAAGCCCCTGAAGATCTTCCTACCTTATCTTCACCTCGCCGGGTATCACCGATCGGTCCTGGCTCCGAAATCTTCATCCAACCCAAGCGGGGGCTGGCGATCCATAATCCTGCGGCTGAAGAGGTCCAGAAGAGGCTCCAAAGTCTTCATCCTATCCGGGAAGAAGATGCGATCCAGACCGGCAACCATCTTGATCCAAGCGGCATCTTCTATCTTCATCAGATGAGGAACGGCTCCATCGTGAAGACCTCCAGAGGACCAATCTTCTTCCTCCGACGTCCAACTGAAGAATGACGGTTCCTTTAAGGGACGTCATCCAAGATGGTGTCCCTCGAATTCCGATTGGCTAATAGGATTCTATCAGCCAATCGGAATTAAGGTAGGAAAATTCTGATTGGCTGATGGAATCAGCCAATCAGAATCAAGTTCAATCCGATTGGTTGACCCTTAACCACCAATACCCCACTGCAAACTACCCTTAACCACCAATACCCCACTGCAAACTACCCCTAACCTATCAACCCCTAACTACCAATACCCCACTGCAAACTACCCTTAACCACCAATACCCCACTGCAAACTACCCTTAACCACCAATACCCCACTGCAAACTACCCTTAACCACCAATACCCCACTGCAAACTACCCCTAACCTATTAACCCCTAACTACCAATACCCCACTGCAAACTACCCTTAACCACCAATACCCCACTGCAAACTACCCTTAACCACCAATACCCCACTGCAAACTACCCCTAACCTATTAACCCCTAACTACCAATACCCCACTGCAAACTACCCCTAACCTATTAACCCCTAACTACCAATACCCCACTGCAAACTACCCTTAACCACCAATACCCCACTGCAAACTACCCTTAACCACCAATACCCCACTGCAAACTACCCCTAACCTATTAACCCCTAACTATCAATACCCCACTGCAAACTACCCTTAACCACCAATACCCCACTGCAAACTACCCTTAACCACCAATACCCCACTGCAAACTACCCTTAACCACCAATAACCCACTGCAAACTACCCCTAACCACCAATACCCCACTGCAAACTACCCTTAACCACCAATACCCCACTGCAAACTACCCCTAACCTATTAACCCCTAACTATCAATACCCCACTGCAAACTACCCTTAACCACTAATACCCCACTGCAAACTACCTCTAACCTATAAACCCCTAACCACAATACCCGATTGCAAAAAAAACCTAACCTATTAACCTCTAACCACCAATACCCCACTGCAAACTACCCCTAACCTATTAACCCCTAACCACCAATACCCCACTGAAACTACCACTAACCTATTAACTTCTAACCACCAATACCCCACTGCAATATACCTCTAACCTATTAACCCCTATCCACCAATACCCCACTGCAAACTACCCCTAACCTATTAACCCCTAACCACCAATACCCCACTGCAATATACCTCTAACCTATTAACCCCTAACCACTAATACCCCATTGCAAACTACCCCTAACCTATTAACCCCTAACCACCAATACCCCACTGAAACTACCCCTAACCTATTAACTTCTAACCACCAATACCCCACTGCAATATACCTCTAACCTATTAACCCCTATCCACCAATACCCCACTGCAAACTACCCCTAACCTATTAACCCCTAACCACCAATACCCCACTGCAATATACCTCTAACCTATTAACCCCTAACCACTAATACCCCATTGCAAACTACCCCTAACCTATTAACCCCTAACCACCAATGCCATACTGCAAACTACCCCTAACCTATTAAACCCTTACCACCAATACCCCACTGCAAACTACCCCTAACCTATTAACCCCTAACCACCAATACCCCACTGCAAACTACCCCTTACCACCAATACCACACTGCAAACTACCCCTAATCTATAAACCCCTAACCACAATACCCGATTGCAAAAAAAACCTAACCTATTAACCCCTAACCACCAATACCCCACTGCAAACTACCCCTAACCTATTAACCCCTAACCACCAATACCCCACTGAAACTACCCCTAACCTATTAACTCCTAACCACCAATACCCCACTGCAATATACCTCTAACCTATTAACCCCTATCCACCAATACCCCACTGCAAACTACCCCTAACCTATTAACCCCTAACCACCAATACCCCACTGCAATATACCTCTAACCTATTAACCCCTAACCACTAATACCCCACTGCAAACTACCCCTAACCTATTAACCCCTAACCACCAATGCCACACTGCAAACTACCCCTAACCTATTAAACCCTTACCACCAATACCCAACTGCAAACTACCCCTAACCTATTAACCCCTAACCACCAATACCCCACTGCAATATACCTCTAACCTATTAACCACTAATACCCCACTGCAAACTACCCCTAACCTATTAAACCCTTACCACCAATACCCCACTGCAAACTGCCCCTAACCTATTAACCCCTAACCACCAATACTCCACTGCAAACTACACTTCTTAATTCCCTAACAGCTCCCCTGACCCTTAACCTAACACCCCCTAAGTTACACAAAAAGAAAAAGAAAAAAGGAGCTCCAACCGCTGCTCTTTGAGATAATTATGATTTGGTTTTTATTCTGTAAGAACCTGAAATACATTTCTGCTTCATCCACTCACTAAAAAACCATAACATTTGTGGTTTAATCAGCTCAGCTGCAATTTACATCTCTTTCATGATGTTTTCTCATTGTCAATGAAAAGAATTGTCAGCAATAAGAACCTTATTAACCCAAAAAGTCATGTCTGATTTATGCAAATTAAATTCTGATTCAAAGTCCTCAAATGAAGCAATTCAGCCCCAAATGATTTCAGCTGCTAAGTTGTTTTCATCAGACAGAGCAAGAGAGGATCTGTGACTTTATGTCTTTTGTCCAGGCTCACACACAACGTGACAAAGGCCATGTGGTCACTACTGTCCCCACCCTGCAGCGGAGATCCTGGTCGCTTAGAAAAGGGAGAAGGCTGCAACAATAAATAATACTTTTATTTCATTTTAATGTGTTTTATGTGTTAAATAGAAATACTGGAGAATGATTTGTTCTTCACATAGAAAATATATATATACCTGTATATATTCATATAAATAGATGCTAGATAGATAGATAGATAGATAGATAGATAGTAGATAGATGATAGATAGATAGATAGATGATAGATAGATAGATAGATAGATAGATAGATAGATAGATAGATGATAGATAGATAGATAGAGATAGATAGATAGATAGATAGATAGATAGATAGATAGATAGATAGATAGATAGATAGATAGATGATAGATAGATAGATAGATAGATGATAGATAGATAGATAGATGCTAGATAGATAGATAGATGATAGATAGATAGATAGATGCTAGATAGATAGATAGATGCTAGATAGATAGATAGATAGATAGTAGATAGATAGATAGATAGATAGATAGATGATAGATAGATGATAGATAGATAGATAGATAGATAGATAGATGATAGATAGATGATAGATAGATGATAGATAGATAGATAGATAGATAGATAGATAGATAGATAGATGATAGATAGATAGATAGATAGATAGATAGAGATAGATAGATAGATAGATAGATAGATAGATAATAGATGATAGATAGATAGATAGATAGATAGATAGATAGATGATAGATAGATAGATAGATAGATAGATGATAGATAGATAGATAGATAGATGATAGATAGATAGATAGATAGATAGATAGATAGATAGATAGATAGATAGATAGATGATAGATAGATAGATAGATAGATAGTAGATAGATGATAGATAGATAGATAGATAATAGAAAGATGATATATAGAGAAAGTTATAGATAGACAAAT